>NW_027491641.1:0-195000 GCF_021521415.1 Bidens hawaiensis
AACAGTTTATAGCCACAAAAAAAATCTTTACAAAAGAGTGTGACTAAAGGTGTGTTAGGGTCATGTATTTATGTAACAATGTGACTAAAGGTTAAACAATAGTGACTCTAAAAATAATTCCTGCCTTTATAGATCGGTGTTATTCTGATTATAATTTTTCATTTTATTAGGTGTGTAAATATATTACTAATTAATTAGGTGTGATTATATTGACAGTTTTAATTTTAATGTGTGACTAAAAACTATATTATGGTTTTCAATGGGCCATTTTGCTTAAAAGATGATTAATTGAGCCTTTTTTTCAAAACACGATAAATGGGGCCCATTTTTGTTCTAAACACGATTATAAGCAGTTTGATTTACGAATAACCGGTGTATGCAACCATGAGTTCGTCATCCTTTCTATTCGTGTTTTGCGCAATGAATGTAGTTAATAAATGAAGGGTTATTAATTATACAATCTATTATATGAATCCAACTATGATTTTTTAGAGTTTGATCAAACTATTTGATATGTATGCAATGTACTTTTGGATTTACCAAAACATTTATATTTACTATTCGATATGATATAGCGGAATGATAACATTAAGTAGTCACAACACATTCACTCTTAACATTCAGTGTATTGATTATAACAATTGTACAAACTGAATTACCGTCACGATTGTTTCAAAAATCAACATTAAAAGCTATATATTGATTATAACAATCATTGTACAAACTGAATATCCGTACAAACTGAATAACGTCACAATCCTAAACTTGATTTAGCCTAACTAATGATATAGTAGACCTCGGTCGTATTAACTTGAAAATTTTGGATCTATCGAATTACCCACGGATGTCTTGGCAACACCCCAGCCCTCCGAAGTTCTAGTCTGCGGACCTCGGTCGAATATATAATAATGATGGTGAATAAAACTTTTATGGAAACACCATCATAGATTCAGATCATCCATCAGAGATTCGGACAGATGATACTATGAGAAATAATCCACCAAATCGCGGATATTAGACTTGAACTGAAAGCTTGTGATCTTCCTTTCATCATTTCCTTGAAAATCCATGACCAAATCAGCATTTTATCATCTTCCATGTCTTCTTACTCTACATCAGTTCTCTTCATCGATTTGTAACAACAACATCAACACAAGTAATTAATACACACAACAATATACACACTGATGCTTCAAACTATTTATAATCTAAGCATTCCAACTTTCAGACTATCATGTACATGCATGTAATATAAAAACCAGCAGACTTACCTTGATAGTTAACACCGAGAGAGAAAATGTGAACTAAAAGATATGATGTGCAGGTGCCATTTTAAGTACAAAAAGTTATAAAGGCAATGTTATTAGATTTGATCAGTATTGGAATACGTGACAAATTAAGTAAGTCCACTAGTATAAGACTAGTTTAGGTGTGACTAGTATACTAACTATTAGCAAACCAGATTCAAACCGTTTCACCATAACAAAGTTATTTACAAACCCACTCACTGCCACATGTCACTATTTTATTAGACTTCTATTTAATTTGTTTTTCCTTTTCTTTACACATTAATTAGTTTAAACTATAACATTGATTTTTTATAATAACTTTTAATAATTAATTTAAAAAAAATCTAAAAACACAGTCTTGTTCAGTTTATTTTTGTGAACACGCCGTTATAAATTTTAACTAAAACAGAATATTTAAAAAAATTATATATTTTTTAATAAAAAGTAAGTATTGACCGGCAACAAGAAGCTAAAGTGAAGTTGATGAAAAAACATTTCAATATTCTACTCAACGAATAATTTGAAGTTTACCCGGTTATATGACCAATAGAGAAGCTCACGTCGCTTTAAAAAACGATTTGGTTAAGCATATATATATATTTTAATTTTTTTATATATTTTAAATTAAATATATTGTATATTTATGAAAAATTTATTTTTATATTTCTAGTCACTTTCAATAAAAAAACAGAAATTATAAATTGTATTTATTATGTTAGTGAAGTATAAGTACTTTATAGTCACATCTCCGATTACTTTTGTGTTACAAAATATATATTATGGTGATGTTAAATGCATACAATTTGTGACTAGAATTAACATATGTTAATTGATCCCCTTTGTTAGGTGTGACTAAACGTTCAGTACACAATCATTGTTATTGGCTAAATGTTCATTAGTAAGGAAATGTTAGTGAAGTGTTAGTACTTTTAATTAATTAACATGTGACCATTACATTGTTTACTTTCTTTAAGGAAAAATTAGTGTTGTCTTAGTAGTTTATAGTGACAATTTTAATTGTAATGTGTCACTAAAGACTATATTATGTTTTTCAGAGGGCCATTTTGCTTAAAAGAAGATTATTTGGGCCTTTTTTTTTTTTTGTTAAAACACGATATATAAACAGTTTTTATCCAAGTGCCTTTTCGTCATCCCTGTCCCTACTCCCTAATCGATCAGTTAATTTTCAAAGTAATTCAAAGTCATGGCGATATCCATCACGCTGCTAACCCATGACGAAGGTATTTCATATATGCTTAGCACGTTTGATCAATTTATGAATAACCATATGCAACCATGCACGATATTTCGTCTTCCTTTCTATTCCGGTTTTTGCTTATAATGAACGTAGTTATAAATACATGAACTAGGGTTATAATTAATTATACAATATAGTATCTGAATCCGATTTTGATTTTTTAAATTATGATCAAAGTATTTGGTATGTATTCATGATCTTTTGGATTTAATGCAGAAGACTACACAAACGTTCAAGGGCTGGAATATGACTACACCTTTAAGAGGGTGGTTAAGGGTTCTCTCGTAATTTATATCCCATTCTATTATTTACTATTATAATTTCAATCGAAGATTATTGTATAATAAGTTATAAATTTATAATTGAAATTTTGTTTCTTAATATGGCAGATCTACCGGTTGCATTTGTCAACCGGTACAACATCCGGTCGAGGAACTACAGATTGAAGTTCAGATTTGATGATTATGGGGATGTTTTTGAAACAGTTGCTTGCCGGAACGATATGCAGTATCGGTCGCGTCAATACAAGGTTCGTAAGTGGGATGATTTTCTGGAAGAGAAGTTGATTGATGTCGGGTTTACGGTCGATGTTCACAATCTATCTTGTTAATTAGATATTTTGTTTTAATGTAAGATTATATATTTCTGGACATTAAGTTTTTGTATCTACTACTTTTTAATTATTTGAATGAATATTAATTATATATGATTTTAGTTTATGTTAATGGTTTGCCTTATGTAGTTAAGATAAAACAATATTTTCTTTTATTTGAAGAAAATAAGATATTATTGTCAATTAAATATTGCCTTTTATACATCCTAGGTAATTATGATATAAATCGAATCACTTAGGTTAATGTGTACATGGCTATGAATTACGGCTAACTTGCTAGCTGAAAATCATTCAATGATGATCTAGTCCCTATAACATCCAATCACCTTTATAAATAGCTTAACATGCCATATCTTTCCAAATCCAAATTTAAGCATATTTATTTACATAATAATTAATAATGAGATTCAACATATAATGAGAAAATATTACATAATAATGAGACTCAACCAATAATGAGAACATATTACAAATATTTTACAACTATATTATACTAGTATAATATTAAGTAATGATGCGAGATAATGGTCGGCGTCCGTGACAATCAAAAAGGGTCTGCTTGTGCCTGATACAATCAAATGTAAGCGTTAGCTACACTTGTACAAATGTACATGTTGACAAATTAACGTTTCAGATTTAACAAATGCATTAGTAGATTATCAAGAAAGAAATGCATACCTTAGTACGTATAATTAAATCCCAACCGTCATTGCGGTAATAGTCATCTCGGGATTCCTTCCCCAAATCTTTTTTTGTCTACAGGGGGCAATACATTTTCATTCTCATAACTAATCACCGTACTAAACTCCTCATCTTCGTACGTATGCGTATAAGTTGTTGAAAGATTCTTGATTACTATTGATGTTTTTTTATTGAGTTGGTCTGTCAAATAAAAAACTTGTCGTGCTTGTGAGCCCAATATGAAAGGATCATTCTTGTGTCCTAATCTACTAAGTTCAACCAATGTCTACCCAAGGTCGTCTTTCTTTACCCCGTTTTTATAGTCAACCCAGTCACACTTGAACATCGGGATTTTTCTAAAATGGTAATCAAGTACCCATATGTCTTGTAAAACCCCATAATAGCTTGTCTCGGTGTAGGTTTTAACTTCTATAGAAATGTGCAAGGCATTTGCTACTACACTAACCCCACTATTCTGGTGCACTTTACCTTCTTGAGATTTTATACGAAATGTATATCCATTGATGTCATAGACTTCGTAGCTCAAAAACCTTTCTATTTGGTCCATATGAAATCCATCTTACGGTCTCTGATATACTTTCTCTCGATTCCGCTAACTCTCTCTCTCTCTCTCTCTCAACACGATACATATATACTACAAGGGTGATCAAATATAATAAATATTTAACTAGTAAGGCCGTTGTGAAATATATAGTATACGTACGCACCTCATATCGTAACCACATACCAAACTTTAAGATGTGCTCTTTCTCTAGCTATGCTGTTTTCTTGTCAGGATGTTGTTGTTCAAGAAATGCCAAGTGCCGACTGTAAATAAATATTGACGAATTTTATACATCGTGTAGTAGAAAATAAAATAATATAATCCATGTACATAATACTTACTCGATATAAGGAACAACAACATGTGTATTTTGCAACACATAGAAATGTGTTTTCACGAACAGCTCAGAAGAAATGTCGTCCATCGATTTGCCCGTTGATAGTGGGACTCCGTCTTTATTACTTGCTCCATTCTTATTTTCAATAGAGTTCCTCAAGCTAGTAGGAATACCAATAGTCTTCAAGTATTTTTTGAATTCACTCAAGAACTCAATCCTCTCCTCAGCAACATTCTGTTCAGCAATGCATCCTTCTGGCTTATTTTTGTTTCGCATGTGCCCCTTAATAACCCTTATACACCTTTCAAATGGACCACATAACTTAACTTCCCTAGCAATATGCACGGTTAAATGAACCATAACATCAAAAAACGATGGAGGGAAGTATTTCTCGAGAAGGAACAATGTCACAAACAAATCTTCCTCCAATTTGTCAACCTCCTCGACCTCGATCTCCTTGCTACAAATTGATTTGAAAAAAAAATAGAACCTGAAATAAAAAAGTATACGGTCACGTAAGCACATGTTGTATTCCAACTTAACAAAAAATTAAGGAGTGATATGGTGATATGAATATAAAAATAAGAACAATACCTTATTATAGCATATCTTGTGGGTTGTGGCATAATAGATCGTATTGGCAAAAACTATTGCAGCATGAGATAGTCGTGTGATTTAAGTCCTATTAGCTTCCTGTCCTTCAGACTAACCAAACTAGCAAAATTTGAACAATAACCTTGTGGGACCCTTAACTTGTACAATGTGTCGCAAAACTTCTCTTTTTCCTCTGTTGTTAATGTGTAACTAACAGGCGGAAGCCTAATGTTCGTGCCGTCTCTCTTAGGTTGTAACTCTGGCCTTAAGTGCATATCATCTAGATCGAGTCGAGCCTCCAATCCATCTTTCGTCTTTCCCGGAATGTTTAACAGTGCTCCAATCAGACTCTCTGCCACATTCTTTTCAATATGCATAAAATCTATACAATGGTTGACAGAATTAAACCGCCAATATCTAAGTTTCCGATGCCAAATATTAATTTCTTCTAGTAGGGTTTACTGTTGCTGCCTTCTTCTATTGTATTTGATTCTTTTGTTCCCCTTTGTTTTTTTATTTTCCCACCTCTCCCGTTCGAAGCTTGTTGCAAGGCTG
The DNA here is from genome assembly GCF_021521415.1 of Bidens hawaiensis. Classification (NCBI taxonomy): domain Eukaryota; kingdom Viridiplantae; phylum Streptophyta; class Magnoliopsida; order Asterales; family Asteraceae; genus Bidens; species Bidens hawaiensis. The sequence goes on from NW_027491641.1 coordinate 5,893, forward strand.
ATGCATTGTTCTTGTGGCCCTTACCCCAAATGTTTATACAATATTGCATCTCGTTATATATTTCTACCCCTTTCTTAGGTATTGGTTAACTTCGAAACTCTTGTGTTCCATCGAATCCCTTCTTTTGCTTTCTGAATGGGTGGTCATAAGGTAGATACCGTATGTGGCCATCATAGCTTTACTTATTTGATCTTCTTAGTCTAACACAGTTTGTTTCCTTACCACAATCTACACAACCAAAGAAGGCACTATATGGACAAACACATAGTGTACCAAGGGCGGGATAATCGTTTATTGTTCACAAGACAACAACATGTAGCGTAAACCTTTCTCGCGCATATGCATCGCATGTTTCTACCCCCGTATCGAATAACTGTTGTAGATCTTCAATCAATGGTGCTAAAAATACATCAATATCGTTACCCAGTGTCCCCAATATCAATAAGGATAGCATGATGAACTTCCTTGTCACACCCCGACCAAAGGCGGCGGAACATGCCGGGGTGCAACGATTGCTCAAAAGCGCATGACACTATTTAAAGCGACAATATTTAACAAACTCATTTCATTTCACATCATCGAAAATGTCACATAACCAAATATTCATAACTCAAATACAACAAAATATAACAAAATATAGCAAATCAAATATTGTTCAGTTTTGCTAATATCCTAACGGTATTTGTGACGTTTTCTTCACCGAACTCCATAATCAACCTAGATGCAAACCTGTAACATTTCATAAAATAAAGTTTATCAACACAAAGGTTGGTGAGCAATTCATAAGTTTGAACAATAGATATAAAGTATGAAAAGCCACAAAACTAGTATACAAAACCATAAATAATAGCTATAAACTTGGATAAATAGTTATCGCTAACAAGTTAGCGACACCCAACTATAAGGGGTTGCCAAATAGTTTAGGATTTTATAGTTATCGTTAATTGCATTACGTTAACGACACCTAACCATGAGGGGTTGCCAAATGGTCTAGGATTTATAGTTCCACCATCCAAAAGCGATAAACACATAGTCAAATAAGCATAGAACACCAAATCGAGCAATTATTCAAGTAAGGTATACAACAACGTTTGTGGTTTAAGACCCAAGTATAAAACATGTAGTTTAGATAAGTTGAAATGTCACCCCCAAAATAAAAGATAGAAAACGGGGTATGAAGTTACTCACATTCAAGTAATAAACTTGAAAGATTGATTATTTGGAGATTTGCCGGAACGACGAGTTTAACGTATGAAGCCTAAATAAAAGAAAGTCTTGGATTTAGAAAGGTTGTCTTGAAGATCTTTAAATAAAATAATTGTTGCAAAAACTAATCAATTAAAGTTCAAGGTTTAAAATGTAACTATTTAAGAATTTATAATAATAACCCTTTTAAAAAATGTAAGTTTGCTCAAAACCGGGTTAAAGTATCTAACCTTAATATTTACTTAACCAATGTTAAGTAATAAGGTGGGGAAAATGCTAAAATGCAAGTTCCATTAGGCTAAAGATACTAAAACGGGTTTTTAACGAGTGTTCGGGTTGTCGGTTCGGGTCTTGACAAATGGTCAAACCCAAAGTCAACTTTCTAAAATATTAATTGTTATGAGATAACTCATTAAAACATACTAACACTTAACCAAGTATGTAGATCTATTGTTTAGAACTAACAACGCACGTTAAGCGAGTGTTCGGTTTTGTCGGTCCAAGCTATGTTATGAGATCAAGTTGGATCCAACTATTCCAAGTACTTAAGAAAATAATTAAAATCAGTTTGTAAACTATTTTTTAAAGAAATATACAAGTCTTGATAACTAAAAACACACTTGTGTGTCTTAAGCGAGTAAAAGTCGGTATAGTTCAGTCTCCATCTCACAAATAGTTCATAGATGGTTTCTACATGCCCAAATATCATAGAACTTGTATATTGGTTTATAAGTGAAGAAAACTTAAATTTTACAACAAAAAAAGTTAACTACAAGTCTTTTAAGCAAAAGTTTCGGTTTAGTTCGGTCTCCATCTCCCAACGAGTTCATAGATGGATTCCATAAGCTTAATATCAAAGAACTTATAAAAATGATTTTTGAAACTCAAATCTAGCAATAAACATGTTTAAACAACTATTTTAACAAAACTAGTAAACAAAAGTTCGGTTTCCGGTTTGGACTAGTTTCGGTTAAACCGAGGTTAGTCTTAATACAAACCCACACCATGGAACTTGTAAATAAGATGAACAAACTAAAGGGTTAGAAGTTAATCATAAGTGATATGTATAATAAGTTATGTGTGTGTAAATATATATCAAGAACACGAAGTCCTCCATGAAGCCTTGCCTTATGACATTCGAAACTTAACCAACCAAAGTCGGTGAAGTAACAAATAAAGGAAACAAGGGGTGTGTATTATATATATGTTGTACCACCATATTCAAGAGTTAGTAATGTTAGATGAACAAGTTAGAATGAAAGACTATAGTTAGTTTGACTTGAGAAGTCAAAACTTCAAGAATACATAAGATATAACAACCTTGAATCTATGGAGTTTGAGAGAGTTTTTGGAGATGTAGCAAGAGTAAAATGAAGAAGATGGGTATGTATATATAGGGAAGGAGTGAAGGGTTGGGTATAAAGATTCTTTTATGGTTTGCATAAAAATGGGTATGTTTAAATGGTCAAACAATGCATAATATAAAAAAAATATATTTTATATATTTTATATATTTTAAATGACAAGATCCAATATTTTATATATTTGAAATGTTCGGGTTACAAACGGGTCGGGTTTACATAACAAAAGTGACCCGAAATTGACGAATGTCACATTTCTTTTCATACACAGCCATGGTGGAAGGTTGTAAATGACAGCTAAAACTGGCCAAACACTATGTTGTCGATTTCCTCTATTAACATCCACCACATCAGCTGCAATGCCTAGCCGCAAATTTTTTGGATCTTGTTTAATGAATTCATATCATTCATATATAGCAGCCAATGCTGGTGAATCCGCTGGGTGACGTAAAACACCATCCTTTATTCTACTTTTTTCGTGCCATCTCAAATGTCGTGCAGTCGTCGGTGACTGAAAAGGTTGTTTAATTCGTGGAACTATGGGAAAATACCATAATACTTTTACTGGAATTTTATTGTATGTTACTTTTTTAATATCATCTTCCTTCCATTTTGATTTTCCACAAGTGGGACATACTTCATGTTTTTCGTACAGTCCCCTGTAAAGAATGCAATCGTTAATGCAGGCGTGTATTTTGTTATAGCCTAACCCCATTGCTTTGAATGTTCTCTTAACCTCATATGTACTATAGCCAATTCATTACCTTCTAGTAGCATCTTCTTAAAGACAAGAATGAATTCTGTAGATCATTTATCATTTATCCGAAACTCCATACTTGCTCTTCACGTTGAAAAGTTGTACCAGCTCAGACAACTTCGTGAAGTCGGGACAACCTTTGTAAAGTGGCTTCTCAGCATCTTCAGTTAGTTTTACGAACTTTTCAGAATCACGGTCATCCGTGAAGTTTTCTTCTGTAGCTTCAACCATATAAACTGTTTGGGTGACATCAGTTGGTAATTCCGAAGTGAAATCGGTTGTGTGCATTTCATAGTGGTCATCCAAAACCGGATAACTAATTTGGGGCTCATCCTTTCTTCCATGCTTAGACCATATTGTATAGTTTTAATCTATGCCATGTTTGAATAAGTGATGTTTCACATCGTCCAGACTGAGTGATATGTGGTGTAAACAAGTCTGACATGGACAAGGTATTATTTTTATTGGCTTATTGCTCGTTTTCCTTAAATTGGTGACTGCATAATCTATAAAACTTAGAACTCCATCCATATAAACCTTTATGTTTCTATTCGTTGGTCCATATTTGAAATCACCACTGTAAACATAATTAAACCAAATAACTAATTATTCTTATCAATTAGTATATTTACATAATTACTCTACCAATCAAATAGAAGGAAATAATACATACCTTACTTTGTATTTCTCACAGAGGTCGAACCTACGTTGTCATATGAATTATCAATTAGGTCGAACCTACGTGATTTGTGTTTAGATTTGGGTGGAAACGGGTCATGGGTCATGGATCGAACCTACGTTGTCATATGTTTATCAATTAGGTCAAACCTACGTGAATTGTGTTTATATTTGGGTGAAAACGGGTCATGGTTCGAACCTACGTTGTCATATGTTTATCAATTAGGTCGAACCTACGTGAGTTGTGTTTAGATTTGGGTGAAAACGGGTCATGGGTCATGGGTCGAACCTACGTTGTCGTATGTTTATCAATTAGGGTGGAGTTTTTTTACATATTTTTTATTTATTTTTCTTTTAACCTACGACATGTTCGGGTTTTTTTTAATTTTTATTTATATTATGAGTTATTACTTTTTATTATTATATATGAAATAAATTAAATAAAAAATAATAAACCCAAACCGAACTTATTTCAATCCAAAACCCGTTTAAACCCGAACATTCTTTTTCCTTGAGACACTAACCCCCATCCGATCAGGGATAAAAGAGTCCGATTGGACTCTATTATCCCAATTGGATACTGTTATCCCCAATTGAACTATGTTATACCCCATTGGAATCTATTATCCCCAATGGACTTTGCTATCCCTAATTGGACTCTATTATCCCCAATTGAACTATATTATCTCCAATTAGACACTATTATCCCCAATCGGACTGTGTTATCCCAGTTGGACTTTGCTATTCCCAACTGGACTCTATTTTCCCCAATTGGACTCTGTTATCCCTAATTGGACACTATTATCCCTAATAAGAATATGTTATCCCAATTGGACTTTGTTATCCCTAACTGTTAGTACACGGTTTTGCGTCTCGAGTCTTTGTATTTATCATTAACGTATTTGTCGTTTTATTTATGTAATAAACAAATATTTTATCCTTGTTGTTCGTTAATGTAATATCTAGTTCGCTAAGGATGTTTAGCGAACTAGATCAAAGTTATTTCCCTCCTGATTCGTTAAGGATGTTTAAGGAATCAGGGGGTGATTCGTTAAGTTATTCCTGTTTAATGTATGTAACGAAGTGGACCCTAGTTCGTTATGGAATGTTAACGAACTAGGTCCATCTTCTATATATAGTGACCTTTGTTTACTGTTAATTTAAGTTTTCAGTTTTAATTAACGAACCTCTACTCAGATTCTCCCTCAAGCTTCATATTAATATTATTCACATACATATACATACATACATACATACATACATACATACATACATATAACGTATTAACTAAAAATCAATGGCAATTACGAACTGGATCCGTATTTGGTGTTAGTGAGGGTTAACTAGATCCGAATTACTATTACTCTTTAATAGTAATTCGCTATTTCTTATTCGTTACTCATTTACTTGATAGCGAATCAGATGATTCGTTATACCCTTTATAACGAATCAGACTGATTCTTTAACGAATGACATTTTAATTATGTTTATAATAAGTGTTAAATTTATTTAAATCAATACAACATTTATTTTATCATAATTAATGGTTACTTATTCTCGACATTATTTATTCAGTATTATGGCTAATCAAATGGAACAAGATCCACCAGCTGCTGAGCAACAAGACCAACAAGTCATACCGCTATTACCGTACGATAAAAAACACAATATTTGTGCTTTTGTCGGTATAAATTTTGCAGATGAAGCGGTATTTGTAGGATTATTAGAGTTTCTTCGACGTTCCCGTATTTACTACTCTATCACTGCTAATCCTAAAGTCCGTCTCAGTATCGTTCGTCAATTTTGGAATACGGCAAGATACATTGAAGCTGAGAACCACATTGAAGTTACTATCAATCAGACCCTTATCACTATAGATAATGATGTGATTAGACGTGTTCTCCGTTTTGCTGATAATATTGACAATCCGTGTGAGTTTGACAAGAAATTGATCAAAGGTCTATTCCTTCGTGTATTTTATGGTGGTGACATCGGTGACTCACAGTACAACAAGAATGGCTTGTGCCTGACCTACATATATCTACTACATGTGTTGATTCATTGTTTGGGAGGTCGTAAGGGTGGATTTGATGAGTGCCATATTATGTTGCAATCGGCGTTTGTGGCACTTGTTCTTAACAAACCGTTTAATTTCTCGGAGATGATCTTTTACCACTTTAAAGAATAGTGTCTGCAAATGGTCCAGAAGAAGAAGTTCTTGATGTATCCAAGGTTTCTTCAGCTAATTATTCAACACCTGATTCCAAATTTGGTCATCGATCAAACTTTGGTAGATTATGTGTTGGAATTAGAGCACATGAAGGCCGACACTGTACGCCGAATGAAGATCTATCGTAAGGAGAGACCAAGGACCAAACACTTAATTGGTCATATTGTGAATCCTGATTATGTATGTTCTCCCGAGGATCACTGGATCCATGATGATTCGGACTCCGAGCGTGAGGGAGGAGAAGGTGTGAATGATGATGGTAATGATGGCAACGATGATGGCAATGATGGTGGTAATGGTGGTGTTGGTAATGTTATGGGTGATGTTCCTACTTTACAACCTGTTGAGGTTGATGCGGCTTTAGCTGGTGCTATAGCTGCTCATCATAAAAGGAAAGGAAAGGGATTAGTGAAAGAAGGTTCATCAAAGCGTCGAGTGTCGGCTAGGGCTGGCATATCGTTTGGAGTTCAACCTCCAACGTCGTCCGCTCCTCAAGGCCCGGCAGTGCCATTTACTACTAGCACCCCGGAGCTTACTCTGACGACTACGCTTACGTCAGATCCACAGTTTGGTATGATTCCTCACTCTGTCTTATCACCTATACCAAGGCCGACGACCGCTACTTCAGTGATTCCTCCTACACCAACGATGATGCCTCCACCAGATATTTCATTTTTAAGGCTTAGTCGACCGATGGGTCCAGTTCAGCCAGTTCCTCCTTCTTTTTCTGCTTCACAGCACGATCAGAAGATGAGTATGGTATTGAGTCTCTTACATTTGTATGAAAATCAAATGTCTGCTGATCGTATGAACCAAGAACGTATGATGGAAAATCAGAGGAAGCTGCTAAGCTATGTTTCTTACTGTCAGAAAGAAACAAAGGCCCTTCGTGAGATTGTTGAGTCTCAGGGGGTGAAAATCAAGGAACAAGAGAAGCTTATTTTCAACTTACGTGCAAAGATGATGCGCTGAAAAAGCTCAAGAATGATGATGAGGATCCGGATGAGTCTGGTGCTGGTGGTGAGACTAAACAAACTCAAGACCCAGCCTCTAGTGCAGGTACGAGTTCTGTTGATGATTCGGGCAAGCAGGTTATTGTTTATCATGATTATTTGGCTGCCAAACCAATTGAGATGATTGAGGCCAATACAGTTATTTTTGTTGATCAAAAGGGAATGGTTAGGAGTATTGTGAATGCTGACGAGATAGCCATAGCAGTTTGTTGAGAAGTCGCTGACACGAGAGCAGATTGCTATCTTGCTTGGTCTGAATGAAGAAGAATTGACTGTCTTAGAGGGCGAGGAGGACATTGAAGTAATTAATGATGATGAGATCTTAAATGATCCTAATGTTGAAATGTGTTCGGATTTTATTTATGAGAATGAGGAGGTTGTGGTTGAGGACGTGACTATTGTGGAATACCCTGATCTGTTTCAACATACCAATGTTGATCAGGGTGCTCCTGTATTTAATGAAGAAACCATCAAAGAGGCAGAAGATCATCTTGAGAAGACGTCCAAAGGAAAGAAGGCCGTTGATACAAGATTTGACTCGCTTGAGAATCCAACTGATGATGACATTCTTAGATGGTTCAGTCATAAGAAAGTTGGTAAGATTATTAATGCATTTTGGTACGTGAATCAAGAACATAAAGAAGAAGCTGCTGCACGTGCCAAAGCCAATCAGAAGACTACATTCAAGGCCGTGTTGAAAGTACAAGGTGATATCGTTTCTTGGCTTTTTGATTCTGATCTAAAAGTGTGTATCAAATGGGAGAAGGGCGTCCAGTACTAAGAAAGGATGTCTGATGTTCTCTCATTACCGAGATGGGACGTAAGTACTCTGGCATATCGTCCATTTAGTAATCGTGGCGGGAATTATCTTGCAAGTTGGTTTCACCAACATTTATTGTTTAAGGTTGGAAAAAGCTGGTACTTAAAGTAAAGCCACCGAAGACGATGAAGCGTGTGCCGGTGAAGCTGATGAATCAACACATTTATTTATCTTTCAACTGCTGGTACTACGGCAATCGTACTGGCGAGGCCGTCATTGTCCTGGGTAAAGGGTTGAAGACCGAGCTGATCAAGATTATCGATCCGATGTGGCTGGTTAATTTAACTGAGACCGACAACGATGTGCTACACAAGAATAAGATATTGATCGAGCACAATGAAGACTATGATCTGGCTATGCAGTTCCAACGCGTGGAACGTGCATGTTATGAGAACGAGATTCATAGTTGCATAGATTGGCAGTCCAAGCGCTTCAAGTAAAGTAAAAACAAAGAGCTCAAGACGAGGGGGTGTCCGTTAGTGCACGGTTTTGCGTCTCGAGTCTTTGTATTTATCATTAACGTATTTGTCATTTTATTTATGTAATAAACAAATATTTTATCCTTGTAGTTCGTTAATGTAATATCTAGTTCGCTAAGGATGTTTAGCAAACTAGATCAAAGTTATTTCCCTCCTGATTTGTTAAGGATGTTTAACGAATTAGGGGGTGATTCATTAAGTTATTCCTGTTTAATATATGTAACGAAGTGGACCCTAGTTCGTTATGGAATGTTAACGAACTAGGTCCATCTTCTATATATAGTGACCTTTGTCACTGTTAATTGTTTTGAGTTTTAATTAACGAACCTCTGCTCAGATTCTCTCTCAAGCTTCATATTAATATTATTCACATACATATAATGTATTAACTAAAGATCAATGGCAATTACGAACTAGATCGTATTAGGTGTTAATTATATATATATATATATATATATATAAAACTCAGATCTGAGATCTGTGTTAGTGAGGGTTAACTGAGATAAAACACTAACAGGACTATGTTATCCCTAATTGGACTATGTTATCCCAGTTGGACTCTATTATCCCTATTTGGACTTTTTTATCCCCAATTAGACTCTATTATCCCCAATTGGACCTAGTTATACCCAATTGGACTCTATTATCCCCAATTGGACACTATTATCCCTAATAGGATTATGTTATCCCAATTGGACTTTATTATCCCTAATAGGACTACGTTATCCCAATTGGACACTATTATCCCTAAAAGGCTATGTTATCCCAATTGGACTTTGTTATCCCTAATAGGACTATGTTATCCCAATTGGACTATGTTATCCCAGTTGGACTCTATTATCCCCATTTGAACTTTGTTATCCCCAATTGGACACTATTATCCCTAATAGGACTATGTTATCCCAATTGGACTTTATTATCCCCATTTGGACTTTGTTTTCCCAAATTGGACAATATTATCCATAATAGGACTATGTTATCCCAGTTGGACTTTGTTATTCCTAATAGGAGTATGCTATCCCAATTGGACTTTGTTATCCCAGTTGGACTCTATTATCCCCATTTGGGCTTTGTTATCCCCAATTGGAATCTATTATCCCCAATTGGACTATGTTATCCCAGTTGGACTCTATTATCCCTATTTGGGCTTTGTTATCCCCAATGGGACTCTATTATCCCCAATTGGACTTTGTTATACCCAATTGGACCCTATTATCCTCATTTGGATACTATTATCCCTAATAGGACCATGTTATCCCAATTGGACTTTATTATCCCTAATAGGACTATGTTATCCCAATTGGACTATGTTTTCCCAGTTGGACTCTATTATCCCCATTTGGACTTTTTTATACACAATTGGACTCTATTATCGTCTATTGGACTTTGTTATACCCAATTGGACTATATTATCCCTAATTGGACACTTTGTTATCCCCAATTAGACTTTGTTATCCCTAATAGGACTATGTTATCCCAGTTGGACTCTATTATCCCCATTTGGACTTGGTTATACCCAATTCGACTCTATTATCGCCAATTGGACTTTCTAATACCCTATTGGATCATATTATCCCCAATTGGACACTTTGTTATCCCCAATTGGACTTTGGTATCCCTAATAGGACTATGTTATCCCAATTGGACTATGTTATCCCAATTGGACTCGATTATACTCAATTGGACTATATTATCCTTAATTGGACACTTTGTTATCCCCAATTGGACACTGTTAAACAATTGAAGGTTGGATTTGGGTTAGTTAAATGGTTAAAAGGCCATGTTTTTAATTAATGGATCAATTTATTTTGGAATTCGATTTGGTTAAATACTTTAGTTCAACTCCTAATTATAGAATTATAAGAACTTCTATTTTTGTTATAATTTTTCAAAAATTTTAATTATTTTAAAAAATGTAATCTAATATTCTTAAAAACTGAATGACAATAGGAAGATTGGGGTCTGTATAAAAAAGATTGGGGTCGGTAACAAAAAAATATTGGTGTCGGTCGGATTTCGCTATATAAATTTACATTATGTAATTATAAGAGTAACATTATGAAGATAACATATACAAATTGTAAAAAGATAATGATAATTAATGTATTTATAAGAGTAACATAATTTTTTTTTGAAACAGCTAAAACTGAATGGTCGACCATATTTGAAATTTCTCAAAATCTTTTAGTCCCAAATTTACAAATCTAGTTTAATAATGACTGTTTAATATTAGTAGGATTCTAAATTGGCGCCGTTAATCAATGTTTAATTGAAAATTAACAAAAATTAAAATTTTCACATTGCCGCCATGAACGAATTACACTACTACTGTTACAGAAACATGGTCATAATGATTCATTCCACAGCTGTTGGTGGTTTCCGTTCTAGAACTCGATTGATGATTTTCAGAAATATGCAGATTTTTCATCAAGCAATTCATCTTCTTCTACTAAGGTTTTTGATGATTTATATATGTGACGATTTGTATATATGTTTATTTTCAATCAATAACTTTTATTTGCATGTTACTTTGTGTAGTAGGTCATGGAATTGGAAAGAACTTATGAAGAGAATGATGCATTGGAAGACCAGTTTTATAAAGAATTTCACGATTATTCGAGTGACTCTGATATGAGTCCCTCAGATGACGAGAACGAACATATAGTCAATGATGCCAAAGATAAAAAGAAAAGGGGATTGGCCAGTTTGCCAATGACGTGAAGTGCCTACACAAATTCTGGTGGGAAAAAACATAAAGTCAAGTTCGATGCGTTTGGCAGATTTAGTGGAAAGTACATATCTGAATTCGTGAGTTTCTTAGGAGATTTGGTCAAGGAGAAAGTGAATTTTAGTGTTCTTATACGGAGGGAAGGATCCAAAGAACTAAGGGATAAGTTGTGGGAAGAGATTACGGTAAAATGCCTGATCAATTATTTGTTTGCAAACATTATGTTCCATTCTAATTGTAATTGTTATGTTAGCGTTATTACTAAGTAAACGAAGACAAAAGAAAAGTTGTAATGAATAGTCTCGGTTGCTCTTAAGAAGCTTTAGAAACTCCTCAACCTGGAGTTCCGCCTGAAGAAGCAGGGGCCGCAGTAGCCGCCGAATCTTCTACTGGTACATGGACAACTGTATGGACCGATGGACTTACGAGCCTTGATCGTTACAAAGGCCGATGCTATGGCATCGAGCCTGTTCCTGGAGAAGAAAGTCAATTTATTGCTTATGTAGCTTACCCATTAGACCTTTTTGAAGAAGGTTGTGTTACTAACATGTTTACTTCCATTGTAGGTAATGTATTTGGGTTCAAAGCACGCTACACCCCAACCTAGGCAAACCAGAGAAGTTAGCTAAAATTTCCAGACGATTTCGGACAATAATCCTTAACCAAGATCACTCGAACAGCTTTGTCGCATATACACAATCCGAAAAATTCAAGGTAAATGTTTATAAAATTTTAAGCTAGATTTGAAAATATGTGAGATTAAGAATTGGCATATGTGAAATTTAATTTACATGAAGGATTCGTCGATCTTAAGGAAGGAAGCTCGTGCAAAGTCGCGTTACAACCACCGGTTGGGAAGAGGTGGATATGCTACTCTTGAAGAAAAATGGTAAATGTTTTATTCTTTAAACATTCCCTAAATAGATGCTTAGGACTTAAAAAAAGATTATGTGATTTAATACTAATGCACTTTTCTTATAAATTATAACAAGCTTGCAAACAACGAAGTTAAGAAAGATGTACCTCCCTCCCTGTTTCTGATGTGGTATAAAGCCAGTCAAAACAAAGATGGTGAAATAGAAGACGAGGAGGTTAAAACGCTCGGAGAGCAACTAGTAAGTTCGGGAGACTGTCTTTAATTTATCTATATCGTCTTGCTAAAGTTGATTGCTTTTACATATTATTTTGTGTAGCTGGAAAAATGAAAAAAAAAAACAATGATAGGGAGTTGAAGGTTGATCAAGGTGAGGATGCCATGACACTGGTCTTTGGCCACGAAAAACGTTGTTGCGTAAGAGGGGTAGGAACCGGAGTAATGTCTTCTATATATCTTCACGGTCCACGACGACTTAGAGGATCGACGAAAGAACAAATAAAGGAGCTTCAACTTATGGTCCAGTCTGAGAGAGACGAAAAGGAAAAAGAGAGACAAAAAAGACAGAAACAAGGTGAAGAACTTATGTCGATGACAAATTCCCTTGATAAACAACAAGCTGACATGAGAGCATTACTATCCAGCCTTGCTATTAAGGGGATTCAGGTGGGGACAAAACCGAATCAACAGCAAGTAAGTGAATCTGTCTATAATATTTTTATAAATATAAATCAATTAATCCATTGCTAATCCATTGTGCTCATGAAAAGCAGTCTCCGAGTCATTCAAGTGGGTCCCAAAAGAATCAAACTAATGATATACTTCAACTGAAATAGTCCACAAAGGTTAACATAACTCTAGTAACTTATTATTTTATTTTAATATTATTTTGATTAATTCACTTTTATTATAACATTGTACTTTAAATATGAGTATTTGATTAAAGCAATGACACAGGTCCTGGAAATCAGTCTCCAAGTCAATCAGGTGGATTCCAACTGAAAAAACTACAACTTTGTCCTGTAAGAATGACCAAGCCACTTCAGCTACATTCAAAAGGAAACATTCTACACATGAGAAAGTCAATCAAGTAAGTTATTCTTTGAATACTTCAGTAATTTACAATTCTCATTAATTAATTGTGAGAATTATAAATCGAGATTTAGGAAACCGTCACAAAAAAACGCGGAAAGCTCACCTGTGCCAATAAATACCCCTTCACCAAAAGGAGAACGGGTTTGCACTTTTACAAATACGTATTTGTATTTTTTTCCTTAAGATATAATGACAAAAATTATTATAGACTGCAAGTGTGACCAGGAGAAACATTGTCGCTTCTAGTACGATTTACTTGTCCGAAGATCTACAAACATGTCACAATGTTCCGGTCCAAGAGGACTGCTACAAAATGTCGATCGACTGATCGATACAAGATGCAACATTTTTACCTCATGAAACCCCGGTGCGCGAACAGTCGGGGAGGCAGTTGGCGGTTTGGCTCCTTGGCCGAAGGATCTTTGCATTATTGATGTGAGTTTCTGTAATTACTTTTTATAATAGTCTTTAAATTATTAAACTATTTCAAGAAACTTAGGTGCTTTTTTACTTTTTAAATGGTGTTGACACAGGATGATCAACAAATTGAAATTCAAAAGGTCAACAACTCTACACACGAGACAACAACTAAACATGTTGATGGTCAACAGCGGATCAACCGAAAGATTCAAAGGTAAAAAAAACACCTAAAACAAAAGGAGCAGTAGAATATGTTTAGTTGAATAATCTTAAATCGAAGTTCACCTGGAGTAGTACTAAGCTGGCTTAATTAATTCAATTAGTTAGATTTAGATTAGGATGCATATTTGTAGAACTCCCGTTTAAAAATTTATGTATATGTAGAAGAATTTCATTTATTTTATTAATATTTTTGTATCGTTTCATTTGTATATTATCCATTATTATGCTTATTTCTCAAATGTCACTAAATGTGAAATGCAATCAAATTCATGTGATTATAAGTCATTTTTGGTCACATTTTAAATTACCAAATGTCACTAAAATGTTAGATTTGGGTGATTATAAACTATATATAGTCACATTTTACTAAATAATTTGTGTCTAACATATATATATGGTCACATTCATTAAAGATAGTGTCACTACAAGTGTCACTAAAAGGTATATATTGGTAATTTTGTGATAACAATTATGTGATAACTAATTACATATAATCACTGCCTACCTAAATATTTGTGTCTACATCCCATAAACAGTCACAGTATTTAGAAAAGATTGTGACTACAAGCATTTTATAGGGTCACATAACTACGTAATATATGTCACTAAAGGGAAATGTAACAACAAATATTCAAGATCGTGTTAGTGAAGGATGCTCAACAGTGACACTTAAAAATAAGAAATGTCACTAGAACGTATGGAATTGTCACAACTCAGATTAACAATTGTGTGATAACTAACTACATATAGTCACACTTTTCAACACTATTTGTCACTAAAATACACAAATACTCACATTTATTTAATAATAGAGTGACAACAAGTGTGTTAGGGTCATGTAACTACATAATATATGTCACTAAATGGAAATGTAACAAGAAATTTTCAAATTTAGTGTGACTAAAGGATACACAACAGTGACACTTAAAATCAGACAAGTTTATATTAAACGTTTTAGGTCACATTTTCATTGGTGTTATGTCACTAACTACCTACGGTGACGAATTTTGTGTGTCACTGAAGCTCGATTTTGTACTAGTGTTAGCAAGATGGGTTAGCCATGATGGATGAGACACCACACCGCTGCACGCTACCTCCGTCTTTCTTTGTGCTGAAAGAAAAACAAGAGAAAGAAAAATTAAGCTGTTAGTTTAGAATGAATTTGGAGCTTCGTTATATCTTGTTATGGTATTATTTAAACTTTTATATAATATTTAGTTCTTGTTGCTTTGCAAAGTTTATGTTTTTATCAAAATTGTATGACGAAAACAGCCAATGATACATGGTGGTCAAATAGGATATGTTCTGTAAGTATTATTGAATTAATTATTTCATTATTTCAACTTGAAGTCAGGATGATTAGTTTTTAGTGTTTAATTAAAAAGATTTTCAACATGTGTGTTCAAACGTTCCCTAATTTGTAACTAGGTAGTTTAAGGCACAAAAGTAAAAAAGAAGAAAGGAATACCGAGCAATAACATGTGTATGAATTTAATAAATAGTGTAAATCAAATACTTTTAGTCAAAATGCATGATTATATGCCAAAAAAAATTTTCATCCCCTAAATTTGAGGCCCGAATGATAAAACTGCAAAAACGTTCCAAACAGAATTTATGAATTTTCATATTTAGATTTAAAACTTAAGTAATTTATAAGAATTCAATAAATGATATAAACCAAATGGTTAAGTATAAATGCCTAATAGTCAATTAATGATTAATTAACAAAAAAGATTTAGGCCCAAACTACGTAAATTTGAAACCAAGCTGGACCCTATCCGAGCCGGAAAAATGGTAATCAAAACCGAATTTTTGGTTTTTGATCTGGATTAAGTTCCGAACCGGCCCAAACACACCCCTATTTTGGCCCAAAATAGTTATCCTAACTTAACTTTTCGTTAACCAGAGTTAATAACCGATCGGTTATGGTTAACTGGTTTTACATGTTGAATCTATTCAGTTATAGGCCATTAATTGTTAGCTAGATATAGTCAACAAATGTTTCTTCCCAACTAAATTAACCAAAAACAATATTATGCACACCCTAGTAAATATTACAGCAGGTATAGAATATTAATGTGGTATGGAATTTGTGCAGGCAACCCTAGTATTATAGTTGGTACAGAATATTAATGGTATGGAATTTATGCAGGCAACAACCGGGAGCATAGGTGCCAGCTGTGAGACCCTCTCGAAGAAATGAGTGTGGCGACAACAACAATGGGTTAGCACGGGAGGAAGGGGGCGGGGTGGTGATGATGTTAACCATGGAAGGTATCGTCCCTATTAATCAAGGGATAGGTGACGGGACCGTATGAACTCATGGCTCATAGATTAAGCCAGATTGGTTAACCATGATGGAAAGAAAAATTAAGACACACCACACTGCTGCACGCTGGAAAGAAAATTAAGTTAATCTAGAATGAAGTTGGAGGTTGGTTGTATCTTGTTATGGTGTTTATGTAGTTGATTGTATCATTGTAGTGGATAACATGTTTGTGAGTTGCTGATCAAAGCTTCATTTTCTTGAATATTTGACATAATATTTTGAAATATCAATAACGCACAAAAATATTATCCATATTTAAAAAGGGGGGAAATTTGTTTAAAGTCAAGAAACTTAAACCAAACAATTTAATTATGTAGTGGAGTCACATTTTAATTGATAGATGTTCAAATGTCACCAGCGTATAAACTACCCGTTTCAAAAGAAATACACAGTAAAATAGCCGCTGCCTATCCTCTTAACTAACTTTCCATAAATAATAACTAATTAATGACTCTATATATTCTCCCTTCCACAGTTATCACAAATTTCTTAATAAATAAAGTTCTTTAATCAATTGTAGCTCACTGCATGTTTAATCTTTGATCTATTAATGGCCGAAGTTACCATCAAACTCCATCAAAAGGTAACATGTTTCTTACAAGATTTTGTCAAATACATCAAAGTTAGCCATGGCCATTCACTTCTGCTTCCTTTAGCTCTCACTCTCACTTTCCTTCACTTCTTAAGAGTTTACTTATCAAAACGTTCAAGACCGACCTATCTTGTCGACTTCAGTTGCTTCCAACCCGATGACCACCTTAAAATGTCCTCGAACGGCCTCCTGGAAATGGCCCAAAGCATTGGGGTTTTTAATCAAGATACAATGCATTTTCAACGACGCATCATATCTAGTTCCGGGTTAGGGGATCAAACATATGTTCCCCCTGGGCCTGCGGCTAATCCCCCAATATTAAATTGGGAGACAACTTTAGCTGAGGCCCAGATGGTCATGTATGGTGCACTCGACTCATTGTTTCAGAAGGCTGGAGTCGCACCACAAGATATTGGTATTCTGATAGTAAACAGCAGTACATTCGTCCCTAACCCGTCTCTAACCTCCATGATCGTTAACCGTTACAAGCTCAAACCTGAAATCTTGAGCTATAACCTGAGTGGGATGGGCTGCAGTGCGAGTCTTATTTCTATCGACTTAGCTCGAACCCTCCTCAAGACTCACCGTGATATGTGCGCTGTTGTTTTGAGCATTGAACGCTTCACCCTCTTATGGTACTTAGGAAATGTTCGCTCCATGGTTTTAGGTAACCGCCTTTTCCGGATGGGCGGTGTTGCGGTGATTCTTTCCAACAAGAATAGTGATCGAGTCCGATCCAAATACGAGTTAGTTCATGCGGTCCGAACCCATAAAGCAGCAGATAATAATAGCTACAACAGCGTGCAACATAGAGAAGATGATAAGGGTATTATAGGAGTTTCAATTTCTCGTGAACTAGTAATGGTCGCGGGAAAAGCCCTAAAGACAAACATAACAACTTTAGGACCTTTAGTGTTACCATATTCCGAGCAGTTGTTATTTTTAGTTACTCTTGTGAAAAAGAAGATATTAAAGATGAAAGTGAAACCGTACATACCCAACTTCAAGCTTGCTTTCGAGCATTTTTGTGTACATCCTGGTGGTAAAGCGGTGCTGAACCAGGTTCAAAAAAATTTGAATTTAACGGAGTGGGATATGGAGCCATCAAGGATGACATTGTACCGGTTTGGCAACATGTCAAGTAGTTCTAGTTGGTATGAACTGGGTTACATGGAGGCTAAAGGTCGAGTTTCTAAGGGTGACCGTGTTTGGCAGATTGCATTCGGGTCAGGTTTCAAGTGTAACAGTGTGGTCTGGAGAGCGTTGAAGACTATTCCTCCAGGTGTTTGCATAGGGGAAGCATGGTCTGACTGTATTAGTCAGTACCCGGTCAAGTTCATTGGTTAGGATTACGGATAATGGATGAATGCAAGCCCTCTTTCAATATATAAATATAAAACATCGATATCAGGTTAATGTACCTACGTATTAAGGGGCTGTTTGGTAGTCTCTTAATGGTTCATAGTCTCTTAATGATTAAGAGGTAAATTTTAGTCTGAATGGTTAAGAAACTACCTCTTAATTAATTAAGAGGTTACAAACTATTAACAAGTAGCATTTTAATAATCATTAAGAGACTACCAAACAACAATGTTTATTGTTTATGAATTCGATTTATAAAAATAAAATTTATCAGGAAGAATAAATGAAAATTTGATATGGGTATTGTCTATAACCATGTGCATGTAATCAATTTATTTGGACCGTAAAAGTTATAGACCAGATTTCTACTATCAAGAACTAACTAAGGCTATCCACTATCACGTTTCGGTAGGCCTAACCTAGTTTGAAGGTAAATTCATTCTCATGAACTTATAAAATGAATGTTATTTATAAAAAGTTTGTTACATGGACTGTGTAATGGTCAGATGCCCCGTTTAATGTGCAGTCTAGATATTTTTAGCGAAAAGAGATTAGATGGCCCGTCTAAAGGTTAGGAGTTTGGACGGTACGTCTAATCCGTGCTCTCCCAACTTTTTAACACATGCCTAGTTATGTGGCACCACCTCCAAGATTGTCTTCACTAACCCACCCACTTAACCCCCCCCCCCGGTCTTTTTAATCGAAAAATACCTTCTAGAAATCCTCAGATCATTTGCATGCAACCTTCATCTCTCTCCAATCCCCTCTCTCTCTTCAAATCCATGGGTTCTTCAAGTTTTGATAAAAAATCAAGTATCATGAGTATGTTGTAAAATGAAATTCGTGCTATTGATTCAATAATTATAAACAATAATTAACGATCAGCTTAGAAATAACCAACTTATATTATAACAAGAAAATATAGCTTAAAAAATGATTACAATATATTTGGAAGTGATGGTGGTGATTGTTGTGTTTATGTTGTTGTATCTGACACTAACTTTATACATGTATTTATACTAGTCACCTGACTTTGTCATCAAACATAATTATGTAACCCCCACTCAACTTGGCCAACTAGGTGAACTTCGCCACCAAGGAAATGGAAGAATGTTTCATAATAACCCTTAGACTTTAGCCGGCTTGTTAAAACCTCTTAGGCCTGGTTCACCGAATTGTGACCTGAAATATAAATTAATCCAACATTAACCCCGTAATTTATGATATTAGAAAGGTCTTCAACTCCAAGTAACTCGTGCATCTCCGTGAACTTGATTATTGCTGGTGCTTAAGTGAGGATATCGGTCCGTTGCTCTTTCCCGCTAATGCGCTCAACATCAACCTCTCCATGTTTGTAGCAATCTGGGATAAAATGAAAACGAGTCTTTATATACTTTGTTTGATTGTGAAACCGGATTTTTAACAAGGGCTATTGCGGACGTGTTATCAATTTTCAACACAACTTTCTATAATACTTCTCTAGTCAACTATCTAAAAAACTTTCGGAGACTTACTGCTTGAAAAGCGGCGGCCGAAGCCGCCATGTACTCGGCTTCACACGATGAAAGTGTGGCTGTCGCTTGCTTTTGTGAGAACTAAATAACTGGATATTGCGCGTAATAAAACACGTGCTCGATGGTTCTTCTACCATCATTCTTATCTATGTTGTGACTATTATCACTAAAATCAACAAGACGTTTGGACCCATTCTTCCCGTACTTGATCCTCTAACTTTTCGCTTTCTTCAAATATCGCAATAGGTGTCGTATTTCCATACCATGATCATCTCGTGGGCTTTGCATATATCAACTAACAATACCCACGGAGTATGCCATATCTGGGCGAGTGTGTATAAAATACCGTAAGCAACCCACCACCCTTTAATACTTAGTTGCATTGAGTTCGAATTCGTTCTCGGCTTTCAAGTATTTCACAACATGATTCATCGAGACTGATTACCGTTTTTCATATTGGTCTCCTTTAGAATTCTTTTGGCATATCCTTCTTTTGTAATTACTATCCAGTCCTCTCGTTGAAATGCTTCGATTACGAGATAGTAGGTTAACTTACCGAGATCCTATATCTCAAACTTGGTCGCCATACCATTCTTGAAATTGGAAATTATACTCGAGCTTGTACTTGTCACAAACATATCTTCCATATACACTGCTACAATGAAAAAATGCTTCCTATCCATCTTTCGGTAAACATATTGTTCCTTGGAACATTTTTGAAACTTCATGTCTCGTAGATGTTATCGAGCTTTGTATTCCAAGTTCTGGGAGCTTGCCTTAACCCATATAAGGCCTTTGACAACTAGTAAACTTTTTCCTCCTCTCTCTTTTTCTTGTATCCTTCGGATTGTGAAACAAACACGACTTCTTTCAATTCACCATGCAGGAAAGCCATTTTCACATCAAGATAGTGGATTTCCCACCCGTTAGATGCAGCTAATGCAATTAGTAGTCGAACGGTCTAGGCTACCAGAGAAAAAAAGTCATCAAAGTCGATGCCGGGTTGTTGCACGTAACCATTTGCAACCAACCGATATTTGTACTTGTTTATCGTTCCATCCACATTTCATTTGATTTTGAACACCCATTTCAACCCGATATATTTGAACCCTTCGGAAGTTCGACTAACTTCCATGTTTCATACGTGTTTAACAAATTGATTTCGGTTATAATAGCATGAACCCATTCTTGGTTCGACTTAGCCTCAAAATAGCTACTGGGTTCACCACTTGCTGTAAGAAGCAATTGCTCATAGTCAGAGTCAACATGTAACACGTAATCTTCTTGTAATATTGTTGGTAAAACCGGGACTTGGTTTGAACGTCTTAGACCCTTTTGTGCCTCATTTTCACCCGAATGGACCTTTGACCCATTATTTTTTGACTGAACTTGAGAACGGGTTGAGGAATTAAGCCTAATATGACTTGGCTCGACTGAGTGGTTGGTTTCAGGTTCGGAGCTTGGGTTACCCGGGTTGCTTCAACCGTTTCTCCAATAGTGGGTTCGATTTGACCAGTTCCATTGTCAACAGCACCCTCCCAAACAATAGAAAACAAATCCGGCTCGTAGTCATTCTTCTCGATTTTCTTTACCCAATTCTGCCCTTTCTTTTCGTCAAACAAAACGTACCAACTAACAACTAATTTCCGGGTGTTCTGGTCGAAGAGACGGTATGCTTTTGAATTCTTCTCCGACTTGAGATAAACGAGTCGTCTTGATCTGTCATCAAGTTTCTTTAGATGTACACTATCAACTTTAGCATACACTATCAACAAAGTTGTCTTGATATGGAGTTTGATTAACCACGGCCCGGGTTGGGACCCGATTGATTAAAAAGGTTGAATGTCGGACCGCTTCTCCCCACATATAATGTGGTACCTGCATCGCTTTTAAAATACTCCGAACCATCCTCATTTAAGTTCGGGTTCTCCTTTCTACCACACCATTTTGTTTTGGCGTGTGTGTGGCGGTTAAATGCCAAATAATTCCACTTTTATAACTGATTTAATTGAAATAATGCAAAGCGAATTCTCCTTCCCTATCATTTTAGAGAGTTCTCATTGGTAAACCTGCCTCCATCTCGATTAGGACTTTAAACCTTGTAATGATTTCGATAAAAATGTTCACATTTATCATGAGTAATCATCTATAATAACAAAGATATACCTATTACCAGAGATAGCGGGTGGGGTTATTGGACCGCACAAATCGCCATGACTTAACTCCAAAGGTTGGGATGCTCTAAACGAGGATTTCGCTAGAAACGAACGCCTCGTTTGTTTACCCATCAAACATGATTCACACAACTGATTTTCATGTTCAATATGTGGTAAAACTCGTCTTAGATCCTTCTTGTCCATTACTTTCATTAACTCGAAATTGATGTGCCCGAGCCTTTCATGCCAACGCCATGCATCATCTTGGATCTTTGAGTGCACAATACGGGAGCTCCAATCTTTATTTGTGTTTTATAGAGTCAGTTTGCGGATCTCTTGATCTTCACGAGTAACCTCCCGTTCTCATCGTACATGATCAGAAGATCGTGTTTAATCCGAGTGTCACTCTCGGACTCTGTTTCTTGACCGAGACTTTTTATATTTTTTTAACTCCAGAATGTA
Organism: Bidens hawaiensis; assembly: GCF_021521415.1. Taxonomy (NCBI): domain Eukaryota; kingdom Viridiplantae; phylum Streptophyta; class Magnoliopsida; order Asterales; family Asteraceae; genus Bidens; species Bidens hawaiensis. The sequence continues at coordinate 28,191 of NW_027491641.1, forward strand.
ATAAACCTTGGTTAGCAAGTCTTGGTTACTAGATATTCATTGGAAACGAATTGAGCATTTTCCCTTGATTTGAACAAATGAACCATCTCCGAACTTAACCCTCCTGGTATTGTTCTCGTTTATATCCAAAAAATATGACCAGTTTCACGTCATATTATTACTTGCCCCATTATCTAAATACCATACGTCATCTTCGACCAGCTCGATCTTGTATTTCTAGCGATAATAGGTTTTGTTCATTTAAGAATACAACTTGATGCATATACGCCGCATCATCAAAATGGGATTCGATTTTTTTTGCTTGTTGACCCTTATGAACTCGGTCTGGTCACATCGGTAACATGAAATATTTTACTAGTGATTCTTCACCTCCCGAATTCAAGACCTTTGTTCGGTACTATGGGTTTAGTCTTTGCCAATAAATTGGCCTCGACAGCGACCTCGGCCTCCTCGTCCTCGTCACCTATTAGATTAAAAACATTTATGACTTGTTGAATCATATTTACCAAATAAAAGTTTGCCTTGGCCACCCCTTGAATTTCTTCTTATGGGATTTGATCCTCATAGGCTTAGAGTCAGCCTACAAAATCTTCAAATCCTGTTTTATTGAGATCCAACACTTGCTCAAGCGAAACAATTAACCATCTGAATATACTTCGATCTTGAGAGAGTTTTGAGAAACCTCTTTACCAACCTTGCTTCATCTATAATTTCGTCGAGAGCCACGAATTTCAAGGCAATTCTCGATAACTTACTTTTAGAGTTATCTATGGAGTATGACTCGTTCATCTTCATATTGTCAAATTCTATTGATAAGGTTTGGAGGCGTGCTTCTCTAACCCGTTCGAAACCTAAGTGCTAGGTTTTGTTGGTACACGTTTTGTGTGTCTCTGTCTTTGTTTAACGCATTTGGTTTATGTATAAAGTATAAGGGTATTTTGGTAATTGTATTAATGCACATTCGCTATTATCAGGCACATTCGTTAGAGTAGATAATAACAAATGTGTCCATGCGTGTTTATTCGGGTCCATTCGTTAGCCTTGTTAATGAATATGTACTACGAATGTGCTTATTTGTTAGTCTAAAGTATTGATGATAATGTATGATAACGTATAAAGATCATTCGTTATGACTTGTATATCGAATGAGTTCATCCTCTATATATATATCTGTAAAGTATTGAGTAAACCAAAAAGTTCTTATTATTAATCATTTGAGCATTGTTATGATGTCCAACTGGCCTCTTAACACATACAATGCACATAGTAACGTAATACTAATCATAATTTGTATTTAACAACTAGATCTGTAATGGTATTGAGATAGTAATCAAACGTATACCGGTTTCACAAGTGGTATCAGAGCTTGATTCGGATTGATTTATGGTTATAGAGACTATACGAATCAATTGATGTAGAAATTGATTTGTTAATCGTATTGAATTTGAAATTCGAACTGTACGGACCGCAAATTGATCAATTACTCGCTGGAATCATGAAAATTAATATCAATTTGATGTTCGGATTGTTTGTAATGGAGTTTTGATCATCTGTGTAAGTTTAATTGTAGTAAGGGGAGAAAATCAAGAAACATGACGAAGTTATCCTTCAGCTTACATGTAAAGATGATATGCTGAAGAAACTAAAGGGTAACAACGACGAAAAAGACCCCAAAGCTGGTGCTATTGGTGATTAGCTTCCAGGTGATGGTGTATCTGCATCTGGTGTAAGTGTTGAAGAAGATTCGGGAAAGCAATTAGTGGTATATCATGATACTACTAATGTGCAACCAATTGATTCAGTGAAGGCGAACATGATCTTGTTTATGGATTATGGGAAGTGTATTGTGATGAGTATGGTGAATGCAGACAAGATCGAAGAAGGTGAATTGGTTGACCATTCATTAACAAAAGAACAAATTGTCTTGCTTCTTAGTTTGAACGAGAAAGACGTGGATGAGTTAGAGAAAGAGGACGACATGGAGGTCGTGGATGATGAGGATGTGAGGTTCGATATGAGTATTCCAACTGGTAATACGTCGTTTAATTATGATGATGTAGAGGTTGAAAACGTGACGACTGAGGAATATCCTGATTCATACACACGTACAAAGACGAATGAAGGAATTCCATTTTTCACTACAGAGTATTATTAACCAGCCGAAGAGCATTTGGAGAAAGAAAATAAGAAGAAAAAGGATAAAGCTAAAGTAAGTGAGACGGATACGAAAACATTGGGTGATGATGTGTTTGCGGGTATGTTTGCGCATAGTAAGTCGTGTGTTAAGGTATGCAGAACATGAAGATGATAAGCAGTTTAAGGTCCGTGCTACAACTTATCATATGAAGAAGTTTGCCTCCTCGAAGACGGTGAAAGGTGACATAATCTTGTGGTTATACGACTCTGTTTTGAAGGTGTGTATTGTCAAATGGGAGCACAACATACAATACTTCCAACGTATTTCCGATGTTCTTAGAATGCCAAGGCGTGATGTTCGTACATTGGCCAATAGACCATTTGTTAATCATGGTGAAAACCAGATGGCCTATTGGTTCTATAGGCCTCTACTACACGAGGTAATGTATGGCTTTGAGTACTTCAAGCCGTAAGTTCTTGCACGCTTGTACATCGACGAGATCGATCCGAGAACGGGCTATAGGAATTTGGTGCTTAAGGTAAAACTGCCTCGTATATTGAAGAAAGTTCCTATGAAGACTTTCCCCCCAAAGTCTTTACAAGAAATTCAATAGGTGTTACTATGATAATTGAACATGTGAGCCGTGATTGTGATGAGATCTGGGATGAAGACTGAGTTTGTTAGAGTTATCGACCCTATGTGGTTGGTTAACTTATTAGAATCTGACAAAGAAGTCCTATACAGAATTGGATTCGTTGGGCAGACGCTAAAGTTAATGAAGCTACTATACAATTTCAACGCGTGGTTCGTGTTTGCCGTGCGCTCGGGGTTCATAGTTGTGCGGATTGGAAGAACAAGAGCTTCAAGCAATGAAGACAAAGAGCACGAGATAAGGGGGAGTTTGTCGGTACACGTTTTGTGTGTTTCGGTCTATGTTTAACGTATTTAGTCTATGTATAAAGTATAAGGGTATTTGTGTAATTATATTAATGCACATTCGCTACTGTAAGATGTAGTTCCTCTTTGGATGAGTCTAACAACTTTACACGGACCAATCCATGTTGTTAGCTAGCGGAAATCACTAACAACAATCGGATCTCGGATCTTAGTTTTTAAGAAATAGAAAGAAAGATGGAGTTGGAGAGAGTGTTTGGTGAGAGAAACTCTCTTTATTTCTTGGAAGTAGATTTTGAATTATGAAGTGTTACTAGAGAAATGGGGTAAAGTGAACTTTTTATATGGTCCCAATTTCTCCAAGTTTACATAACATGGTTACAAAATAAACGTTCTAACATACGTAATACACCGACTCTAAGCAAATATAAAGACATACAATCCTAAAACTAATATAGAATATTGACCCTACAATCTCCCTCTAGTATTGAGCATGTCCAGGAACCTTCATCAAGTTCCTTTCTTCGTCTTTATTTCTTGAAATATAGTACTTATCTTGATCCAAGAGCTTAAATGAGATTGGATCTTGGAAAATCTTTATTTTCCGCTTGAAGACTTGAACTTCAATCTTATTTTCTAGGAAGAATAGGCAACGACAGATTTTAGAAACATCAGATGGGGGAGGCTCGACATCTAATTTTCCTTTGTTGACTTTCTTGTGCCGACTTGTTTCTTTGCTTTGTCCTTCGACTGATCTTCAGACACGGTCAGTTTCTTTCTAGGTTCAACCGCCAACTATCATGTTCTCATTTTCTTTTAAGCGCTCCATCTGCAACTTCAGTCTCTGCAGTCCAGGACACTTGATCTTGATCTACCTGTCCATGTGCAGCTGCACAAAACTTAGAGTGAGTAAGATTCGTTCACAAGCCCTATCAAGGGTCAAAGAAGAATTTTTCTTTACAAAACATGCTATTTGTTTGAAGTATTTGCAAGCTAACTCTGAACTTTTATTTTAAATCGACTTCTCATAAAATATCAATTTCAGTCCCTCAACTTGTAAATGATTTATTTAAGTCCCAGGTTTTCATCGAACTTTGTATGAACGACCTTGACAACAAAACACATGATTTTGAATAAAACAAAGATTTAATAAAATATGTACGAACACATAAAACTTTAAATCTTTTTGGAATGTTTATATATTATAATATTTTGAATATATATATACATAATATATTAAAGTTGAAACATAAAATAAAATAAGAAAACTGAAAAAGAAAGGAGTAAATATGAAATTAATATTATATAACAATAATATTTACGGAATTTTCTAATGACTTTAATATATATATATATATATATATATATATATATATATGAGAAAGATCACAACATGGAATCACATTAATCGATAACGTCCTAGATCGCACTTCTATTGACTTCGACCCCTAATGATTGATCAAAACATTTTTGAGCTTATTTAAAATTTTTGTAAATTTTCTTTTCAAACAATAAAGGTTGGACCATGGACTTACTTGTCATACGAACTTATATTCCTTCATATAAAGTGTTTAGGACTTACTTGTTTGCCCCACGTTACGTGGTTCTAATATACCCCTTTTTGTTTGTTAAATTTTCAATATATTTGTTGTTGACTTTAAATCTTTTAAGTACTTTGCAGTTTTCTGCTTTAACAACTTTTGATTTTTGATTTTTGATTTTCAATATTTGAATTTAAAGGAAGAATAATCTTTATGGTGACCAATCACTAACGGGCTCGTGTATGACTGACTAATGGCATTTTTGCGTTATTGATATGACTTATGTTGGGCAACCGCTTCATAAGAGTGTCACCACTAGCATATATGAGTATTTAAGTTTATATTACTATGACACTTACTCATTTGTCAAGCCTATATACATATCAATCAATGATCTTGTTGGCTTTTGATCTACTCTTTTCATGTGCTAGGATCATTAAAAAAAATTCCTATCATTTTCCAAAGATCGGATCAATTTCTCAAACTTCTTTTAATTTCTGACTCCCTCTAACCAGTAGCTCCCTCTAAATGAGAGAATATCTTTTGAGGATTTATCTGATTTTCTTAACAAGATATAATTGAGTAATAAATATAATATAACATATTTTTGGCGAGTCAAATGACTCAATTTAGTAATTCTTAAAGCTGAAACTGAAAATCTTTTTGGTGATTTATACTTGAGTCATTTTCTCCCTCTAAAATAATGACATATTTGAAAATTTTTTACAATTTTATTTACAAAAGATAGATATGTTGTTTTAATCAAATTTTATCGATGGCTTTAGTGAAAAGGTCAACAAAGCTGTTGTCAGATGGACTATTTTAAGCCTGCATTATCATTCATATAAAAAAGTTAAAGAGATTCAAACAAAAGCCTAGCAGCTAATGCTGGATCCATCACTTTAGAAACGCTCGACAAGTTGTGGTTGATTCATTTGAGCAAGTTTAGTGTTGTTGAAGCACAAAGTTCCACTTCCCTTCCTTGAAGTTCTCCCATGTCGCTTATGAAAGACTCGAATCCGCCATCGAATGGTTTAGCATCAAATAGCAAGGGTTAGTCTCCCATCATATGTCAGGTGCAACCACTATCTGTTTTGGACAAAAATCTACTAAGGATAATGTATCCAAATCTGTTATGTGAGGTTTAGTGCTAACACGGCAATGATGAGTGTGTAATCGTAATCTTGGTGAACACAATGATTTGATCACAAGGGAAAAAGTCCTCAATTACGATAATCTTACTTCGGTCAAAACTTAACAAGGCAATCTTTGATAAACTGACTTCGGTCAAGGATTAACAAGATAATCTTTGGTCGAATCACTTCGGTCAAAGATCAACGAGGTAACCTTGGTCGGATAGTACGTGATTATAGTAATCTCTGGCACAAAAAACCCCGGACGGTGAAAACTATCACCGTCAAGTATATTAATGGTAAAAATCGGGTTACAAAGGTGGAGATATGATCAAAGATTACAAAGAATATCTAAGTGTGTATGTGTATGAACTGCTAGAGAGAGTTCTTGACAGAGTATTGTGAAAGTCTGCAGCTAATGGGTGTCTCCTCCTAATTTTGATCATAATCTCAATATAAATAAAAATAAAGGCTAACTAACTCCTATTTTTATGGCACTACTCCCACTAGCTTAGTCTTCACTATTGACCACGTGCTGGATGTGCCTTGTAGCATAATATTAGGTAGACCACCTCCTTGAGCCGTTACACTTGAGAAATATTAACCTTCATATAAGAAACAACCGTTAACAGCACCAAATACCGAGGATCCATGATCCTGACATAGCTCTGGAACTCTTCAGAAGGATAATTGATCCAGACATGTCTTCAAGAATAACATATCCTCAGCACTCAGTTATTTGTGACTCAAAAAGAAGTCCTATAAATCCGCCACTTCTCCCACTAAACATGTTATAGCCATTTGACCACGTGTTTGACAAGTCCAATAGCGAGATATCCGGTGGAATAAGTCTTGGATCCATTATACTTATTAAATAACAACCTACACACAAGAAACAATTGTTAATAATACCAAGTACCGAGGACCACTGATCCTGACAGGATCTGTCTAAGGATAACTGATCCAAGAACATATGTCAGGAAAACGTATCCACAGTGTCAAATTTCGGTGCCCTAACAATTACCCCCAAAATGGCGGTTGTGATAAGATCACAGCTGTCATTTTGCCTTTGATTTCAAACTTCCTGCAAAAACATATGAGATTTGACAAGCTAGATATAATTATCATATATCTGTAGAGTTTCCTTGAGAACTTCTATTCAAGCAAGATATCCAAAACTTCTTATTCTCCCTGCAAATCATGAACAACTAGTAACATCTGTTTAACCCGGGTGGACGGTTCATCTTTCATATGGTGAAATCCGGGTTAAGGGTTTGGATAAGTCCAAGTGACTTATGTTTAATAATATAAAACTTATGACTATTTGCTTGTTATTTATTTTTGTGAAAGTTTGTTTGATATAGCTTTAGCTTTATTGAAAGTTTTAAGAAATAATCTTAAATAAAAATTTTAGGATAGAATATCCTTGTAAAAGTAATTTGAAGATTTCAAATCCTTAAACAAAAAGAAAATTTATAAGATAAATGTAAAAAATGAAAAATAGAAACCATACCAATGGGTCTGATTAGACCTAGGTTACCATAAGTAATGATCATTCTGTGATCCTGGAAGAAGCAATTTAACGATTTTGAATCCATAAGTCTTGATCTTCATAATGAACTTAGAAACTCTATTGCAAACAACTTATAATGTTAACTGGGATTAAACCCAACAAGCTGGGGACAAGCCCAAATAATATACTGGGGACAAGCCCGTGCAACTGGGGACAAGCCCATGTAATTTGGGGACAAGCCCGTGTAATCTGGGGACAAGCCCGTGTAATATGGTGACAAGCCCGTGCAACTGGGGACAAGCCCGTGTAATCTGGGGACAAGCCCGTGAAACTGGGGACAAGCCAAATACAGATGTTAAACTGGCGACATGGCCCTTGAGAAGAGGTGAAAACCCCTTAAACATTAGGATTAAACTGGTGACAAGGCCCTTGAGAAGAGGTGAAAACCCCTTAAACCTTAAGAAATGGTACGTCTACCATAATTCGTAGGATCCTCCATATAGCCAGAAACAACGAAATTGTCAGCCACTAAGCGTGTACTGGTCCCGCTGCCCCGGACTATACATCGGATAGTGTGCGCAACTAGCGATCGTGAGAAATGCGAAAACCTTTAAACCGTAGGGGATATGACCATCGGGGGTCATATCCAAACGTGGACTAGGCCAAGAGAAATAAGATAATACCTCAAATGCAAAGGAGTGGTGGCCAACCTCTTGAACATCAAATGAATCATTATAATCCTGCATGGTTATTCAAAACTTGGAAAAAATAAAATGTTAAGAATATATTATCCTTAAATTAACAGTAATAATTCAAAAAGAATAATTGATCAGAAAGATGTTACCGAATTAAGGATCTTAGATCCTTTTTTGGATAATATATCCTCTCAGGATAATGGATCCTGATCAGAAAAAATATTTCTTGAGGTGGATGGCATTCCATGCTCTTGGTAACATGTTGCCTTCCATTGTGAGCAAATGATATGCCCCCTTTCCTTCTTCCGACTCAATTTGATAAAGTCCTTCCATTTTGGGTGCTAGCTTTCCATCAGCCGGATTTGTTGTGTTTTGGAAGGCTTTCCTTAACACTAGATCTCCTTCTTGAAATCTTCTGATTCTGATATTTTTGTTGTATGCCCTAGCTACCGTTTGTTGATAAGCTGCCATTCTGATCTTTGCTAGGTCTCCGAGTTCTTCTATAGTATCCAAGTCTTCAAGAAGGATTTCTTCATTGGCTTCAGGATTACGGATGCTCATTCTCGCAGTAGGAACCACCATTTCTGTGGGAATTATTGCTTCTGATCCAAACACCAATGAGAAGGGTGTTTGGCATGTTGCATTTTTGGGTGTTATTCTATCAACCCAAAGAACATAAGGTAGCTCTTCAGCCCACTTGCCTTTCTTGGATCCTAGCTTCTTCTTCAAGTTGTTGATGATGATCGTGTTGCTTGACTCTGCTTGGCTATTGGCTTGAGGATGCACTGGACTAGAGGTAATCATCTTGATGCCCCAACTGTCACAAAAGTTAGTGGTTCTTTTCCCGATAAACTGGGAACCATTGTCACAAATAATTTTTAATGAATGATATCACCCCTTTTTCGCGGACTTGAACAAAAGCTTCTGCTTCTATCCATTTTGAAAAGTAATCAGTCATTGCAAGCATGAATACTTTTCCTCCTGGTGCCTTAGGTAGCTTACCCACAATATCCATGCCCCACTTCATGAAAGGCCATGATGAGGATATAGAATACATAGGTTATGCTGGTCGATGTAGGATGTTTCAATTCCTTTGACAAGCATCACACTTCTTTGAGTACTCCATGGCGTCTCTCTTCATGGTTGGCCAGAAGTATCTTGTTCTTAAATCCTAGAAAATAGAGCTCTACCTCCAATGTGATTACCACAATCAACTTCGTGAAAGTCTTTGAGCAACTCTTGGATTTCAGGATCCTCGATGCACCTCAAATATGGACCTGCAAGAGATTTTCTGTATAGCATATCATCTAATAAAATATATTGTGATACCTTGAGTTTGAAAGATTTGGGATTCTCGTTGTTGGAATTTCTCCTGTTTGGATGTACTTTTTGATCGGGAGGATCCAGGATCCTTGATTGTCCGAGGATAATGGATCCCAAAGTACAATCTGCTTATCACTTGTTATTTCCCCAACTTCTTGCTCTCTTATTGCTGGCGAGAGTATGTGAATAAATGGGATCTTCGTATCTTCTGGAATTTTCAAAGATGAGGCTAAATTTGCCAAAGCATCTGCCCACGCATTTTCTTCTCTTGGTACATGTACAATGCTAAATAATTCGAAGGATTTTGCTAATTCCTTAACAACATCTAGGTATCTGATTAGTTTTTCTCTTTTCACAGCATATGAGCCATTAAAGTGGTTAGCAATCAATAATGAATCTATATATACATGAAGATACCTGATCCTCATGCACTTAGCTAGTTGCAAACCTGCGATTAAAGCCTCATATTCACCTTCATTGTTTGTTGCTTGAAACTCACAGGCTATAGACTGGGGTAATATGTCCCCCCTGTGGCGATTTCAGTAGGATCCCAATCCTGTTCCTCTTACGTTGGAAGCACCATCGGTGAAGAGTATTCAAGGATCCTTAGTTTTTTACAGTTGTTGGACCTCCAAGTCAGCTTCTTTTTATAGATCACTAGTGAAATCAGCCACAAAGTCCGCTAGTGCTTGAGACTTAATTGCTGTTCTTGGCTCATATTGGATATCATATGTACTTAACTTCACTGCCCATTTGGCCATTCTACCTGATAACTCTGGTTTTCTAAGAACATTCTTCACAGGATAATTAGTTCTCAAAATAATAGGATGAGTTTCAAAATAATTTCTTAATTTAGTGGATGCCATAATGAGTGCAAGAATTAACTTTTCTAAATGAGAATACCTGGCTTCCGCATCTAGAAGACTTTTACTTACATAGTAAACGGGATGCTGTTCACCTTCATGATCCTTCACCAAGACGGCACTTACTGCGTTTCCTGAGACGGCTAAATACAGGTATAAGGATTCTCCATCCACAGGCTTCATTAGGGCTGGAGCTGAGGATAAGTAATCCTTCAAGGTTGTAAGTGCAGCCTCATGCCTTTCGTCCATTAAAACTTTTTATTCTTTCTAAGAATGTCGTAGAAGTCCTTGCACTTCTCGGAGGATCTTGAGATGAACCTATTGAGGGCAGCTATTCTTCCTGCGAGCCTTTGGACATCCTTTGTGTTTGCAGGAGATTTCAAATTGAGGATGGCTTCAATCTGCTCGGGGCTTGCTTCAATTCCTCTCTTCATCACCATATATCCCAGAAATTTTCCAGCCTTAACACCAAAGTGGCATTTTGACGGATTAAGTTTCATGTTATATTGGTGGAGGATGTTGAATGCTTCCTCGAGGTCTCTAAGGTGATCCTCAGCTTTCTTTGATTTTACCACCATATCATCTATGTAGACCTCCATAGTCTTACCCAACTGATCCTTGAACATCATGTTGACTAATCTTTGGTATGTTGCCCCTGCATTTCATAGTCCAAACGGCATAGCAGTATAACAATATATGCCGGTAGGAGTCTTGAATGCAGTATCTTCCTGATCAGATGGTTCCATCTGAATTTGTTGAAATCCAGAGGAAGCATCCATGAAAGTAAGCATTTCATGTCCTGCCGTTGCATCCACCATGGAATCTATATGTGGCAATGGGAAAAGATCCTTGGGGCATGCCTTGTTTAAATCGGTAAAATCGACACACACCCTCCACTTTCCATTCTTTTTTGAAACAACGACCATATTAGCTAGCCATCGAGGATACTGCACCTCTCTGATCATACCGGCCTTAAAAATTTTTTCACTTCTTCTTGTATGATCTTGTTCTTCTCAGGAGCGAATTTCCTTCTCTTCTGATGGACGGGTTTAACAGATAAATCAAGGCCGAGTTTATGAGTGATTACCTCTTTCAAAATACATGTCATGTCCGAGTGCCTAAAGGCAAAAGTAGATCTTCTTTGCCCTAAGAAGGATATTATATCCTCCTCAATCTTACTGGGGATACTGGATCCTAAGAACACCTTTATTTCTGGATCTTCGGGGTCCAATGATACTTCTTTAAGGTCTTTCTCCTGAGCTTCCAGCACGTCCCCAGGATGTTGCTGTAGTTGCTATGCTATAGTTTGCTTGGCTGTTGGCTTCATTGACGATGAATAAGAGTTCCTAGCCTCCGCTTGGTCACCCACTATCTTTACAACTCCCCTAGGAGTAGGTAGCTTGATACATTGGTGATAGTTGAGGCTACAGACTTTATTCCATGGAGCCGAGGCCTACCTAAAATAACATTGCAATAGGAAAGGTTATCTTAACAAAACTTTTGATATGAATTTAACCCTTCGATATAAATTGGGAGGTTGATGTCCCCCAATATTTTCTTGGTTTCACCACTGAAACCGACCAGCACCGATGTTTTAGGAACGATTTCTGAATCCAGGATGTTCATTTTCTTGAGGACATCATGTTGGATAATGTTGACTGAGCTGCCACCGTCAACTAGGATCCTGCGTACATAATGGTTAGAGATAAATAGAGTAATAGTCAAACCGTCGTGATGAGGATCCTGAATGTTCATCTTGTCTTCCTCATCGAAGAAAATTCTCTTGTCTGTTGTTAAGGTGGTTGACACTATTGGTTGATCTCCGTTATCCATCTTTATCTCTTTGGCAAGTCTTTTCACTGCAGAGAAAGAAGTTCCACATATGTCTGAACCTCCAGAGATGAAATTGATCGTCTGCATATCCAGCTTGTCCTGATGAGAATCCTGGATCCTTGAATTGAAAATGATTCTCTCATCGTCCAACTCGAATTCTTCTATGGGATTTTCTCTTGTGGCACAAGAATCTTGAAACAATTCGTAGTCTCAGGAGACAAAGTTGATCACATGAGCATCTGGTGGTGGTGGTTTTGCTTTTTGTGGAAGGTCTTCGGGATCTTGGATCTTGGATTTCTTCCTTCCCAAGAGTTCTTTAAAGTGACCCTTGCTCAGGAGATAACCCATTTCCCTCCTTAAGCCAACGCATTCGTCTGTTGCGTGGCCAAAATCTTCGTGGAAAGCGCACCACTTAGACTTGTCCTTGAAGCCGACAGCCTTCTCATTTTTTTGGGGCCACCTTTCTTTTTCTCCCAGATCCTTCATGGAACAGATCAAGCCAGGAGTATCCATAGAGAAACAATAATAGGAGATGCAAGGATAGTCTTCATCGTCATCTCCTTCTTCAACTGCCCTCACGTTCTGGTTATTGGACTTGGCGTACGGCTTTGAATTGTTGTTCCTATTCCAGGATCCTTTATTCTTCTCGGGAGTTTCTTGTTTCATTTGTCCTCCAAGACGATCCTGGATCCTTTTGTCTTTTTCCAATCGGATGTATCTTAACGCCCTGTTTCTGACTTCGTCTAATGTCTTGTATGGAGTCATCACTAAATCATCATAAAAGGGGGAGCTCTTCTAAATTTCCATCTTGAATGCTTCAACAGCAGTAGTCATGTCAAGATTTGGGATTTCTATAGCTTCCTTGCCGAATCTGGTGACGAAATCCCTAAGGGATTTATCACTAGGTTGGACAACACGATATAAATCACTGGTTAACCTTTCAAATTTCCGACTACAGGAAAATTGAGTGTTAAACAAGTTAACTAAGTGAGAGAAAGAAGTAATTGAAAAGGGAGGAAGACTTAGCAGCCATTTTAGAGCGGCTCCCGTTAGTGTGGATCCAAAGCCCTTGCATACGCAAGCTTCTTTGAGTCTTTCCGGAATAGGATTGATCTCCATCCTTTCCCTATACTGTGCTACATGTTCTTCAGGATCAGTGGTCCCGCCGTAAGTCTTCATATTCGGAGTCTGGAACCGCTTCGGGATTTCAGCATCACAGATAGGCGGAGCGAATATGGATACTCTGTGGCTTCCCTTAGGTATCTTGGGAATTGGTCTTATGACCCCGGGAACACTAGATATCATATCCTTGAGCTTCTGTATCTCCTTGGCCATGGCTTGGTTGATACCTGCATCCTGCATGGAACAACGGTTAGCATCTAAGGATAAATGATCGTACAAGTTACCTCTTTGCTGAGTGAAGGTTGGCATCTCGAATGAGTAGATGGGATAGGAGGAGTCTGCGATAAGAGTTGGTCCTCCAGAGGCTATAGTCTGCATGGGGATTATGTCTGCTTCATGGACTTCAGAGGATCGTTGATGTTGGACGCCCGAGGATCCTTGATTCGGAAAGAAGGATCCTTGATTCGGGATGAAGGATCCTTGAGGTTGGGTACCATAGGATCCTTGTGAAAGGATGACCGATCCTTGTCGATAATATGAGGATCCTTGATTCTACTGACCCATGGATCCTTGTTGATGGATAGATGATTCTGGCTGAAATAGCGAGGATCCTAGAGTCTGTTGACCCATGGATCCCTGTTGAAGGATAGATGATCCTGGCTGAAATAACAAGGATCCTTGAGTCTATTAACCCATGGACCCCTGTTGAAGGATAGATGATCCTTGAGAGAACTGAGCTATGGATTCTGGACTAGTGAAATCCAGCATCCTCGGCATCAAGGGGGTGAGATCCTCTGCTGGCCTCTTGTTCTTCTTGAGATCCTCTATCTCACGGAGGATCCTCTGATTAGTCTTGTTCTGCTGCTCCATGTATGCTTTAATCTGCGAAAACATAGATGAAACATCGCTGTTAGTATTAACCACCGGGGCAGCAGCAGTGGTCTTTGAGCTCTGGAAGACTGGTAGTCACGTCTTGCTCCCAGCAGCAGCAGGCCATTGCGTTCCCGTGATTGGCGGAGGCATCGGTGGCAAAGTCCTTGATGAGAGAGGAACCGTATCCGGCATGGTTGATGAAGAAGAGATTGATTGAGAGGCCATTGATAGTGATATGGGTATGAAAAAATTGAGAATGATAAGAATAATATGGATTATAGCACCAATTGCCCCACGGTGGGCGAAAAATTGTTTTGGACAAAAATCTACTAAGGATAATGTATCCAAATCTGTTATGTGAGGTTAATTGCTAACACGGAAATGATGAGTGTGTAATCGTAATCTTGGTGAACACAATGATTTGATCACGAGGGAAAAAGCCCTTAATTACGATAATCTTACTTCGGTCAAAACTTAACAAGGCAATCTTTGATAAAATGACTTCGGTCAAGGATTAACAAGATAATCATTGATCGAATCACTTCGGTCAAAGATCAACGAGGTAACCTTTGGTCGGATAGTACGTGATTATAGTAATCTCTGGCATAAAAAACCCCCGGACGGTGAAAACTATCACCGTCAAGTATATTAATGGTAAAAATCGGGTTACAAAGGTGGAGATATGATCAAAGATTACAAAGAATATCTAAGTGTGTATGTGTATGAACTTCTAGAGAGAGTTCTTGACAGAGTATTGTGAAATGTCTGCAGCTAATGGGTGTCTCCTCCTAATTTTGATCATAATCTCAATATAAATAAAAATAAAGGCTAACTAACTCATATTTTTATGGCACTACTCCCACTAGCTTAGTCTTCACTATTGACCACGTGCTGGATGTGCCTTGTATCATAATATTAGGTAGACCACGTCCTTGAGCTGTTACACTTGATAAATATCAGCCTTCATATAAGAAAAAACCGTTAACAGCACCAAATACCGAGGATCCATGATCCTGACATAGCTCTGGAACTCTTCAGAAGGATAATTGATCCAGACATGTCTTCAAGAATAACATATCTTCAGCACTCAGTTATTTGTGACTCAACAAGAAGTTCTATAAATCCGCCACTTCTCCCACTAAACATGTTACAGCCATTTGACCACGTGTTTGACAAGTCCAATAGCGAGATATCCGGTGGAATAAGTCTTGGATCCATTATACTTATTAAATAACAACCTACACACAATTGTTAATAATACCAAGTACTGAGGACCACTGATCCTGACAGGATCTGTCTAAGGATAACTGATCCAAGAACATATGTCAGGATAACGTATCCACAGTGTCAAATTTCTGTGCCCTAACACTATCTAAGTACCGAATACCCTTGATAGTCATCCTTGATTAACCCTACATGCACTAAGCGTTTAAATGGACGTGGTTCCCGAGACTTAGTTGTATCTGGAAAGTCGACCATAGATCGACTAAGCTTCATTTTATTTCCTAAAAGCAATTTATTTCTTGGCGACTCATCGCTTGAAGAACAGTCCTTAGGAATCCAAGCACAAACTTGTTCCTTGATGTTGGCAATTTTAAACTTTTGTTTTCTATATTAAATTTGTTTTTGGTGAATCCTTAGACTTTTCAGTCTTAGTGTCCCTTTTGATTTTATCCTTTTTAGTTTTTCGAAAAGGTTTTCTCTTGTGTTTTACCTTATTGACTTTGGATCTCACATCCACTTCACTTGCTTCACTATCAGCTTGATCAGTCCTTGAATCTGGGCTACTAAAAGCACCTTTTGGGGACTGACTAAGCCGCCTTGAATATCAGGTTGTTGCTTGAACCAGTGCCTGCAATGTCTTGCAAGGTGAGAAGAATGACTACAAACAAAACAACACTTTCTCCTAAGAGCACTATAGAACTCATCAGAACTATAAAGTGGTTGGTGTGGTGGGAAAGGTGATCCATGGAAAGGAACATGATTATAAGACAAATTTGATGATTGACCTCGATCATAAAAAACATTAGTGTAATATGGATCAACAAAATTTTGTTGTTAATGACCATAGTAGTTGTTATCAAAACAATTGTATGACTGAGAATTTTTTGATTGATTATTTGTTTGAGAAAATGATCTTTTATTTGATGGCACGTATTTACATGAAGTGCTTGTTTGATTATCATTTTTAAACACTTTGCTTTTACTTGAATTTTCCTCAGTCTTACAACTTGATGATGAACAACTTGATATGTTCACCTCAACAGGCCTTTCCACTGACCCACTTTCTTCTACACAAACTACTGAAGAAGATGAACCACCATTAGGATTAACTGAATCAATGGTTTTGGAAACAACAGGAACAAATGTTTCTGGTTTTGGAACATGACCAATACCATAGAATATTTCATCCTCAGGTGGGGAATTAAAGCTAAAGTGAGGAATGCTAGTATAGTTTTCGTTAAATGGAGGTGGAACTTTGGTACTATCATAGCCTACTCTTGTCTTTATATTTAACCCCATATGTGCCCTAATTATTCCATTAAGCTTCTCAGATGCTAACTCAAAGTTTTCTATGGTAATTTTTCTTTGTACCAACTCAAGTTCTAACATGACAATTTTATCATTTAGCTCAACTAAATGTCTTTCATGATGTTCGGCTAAATTTTTAGCAAAAGAAACCTTTTCCCTAAGTTTTTCCATATCATTACCATGAGTGTTAATCCTAGTAGCATAAATCTTTGCAGCCTTTTTAAGATCATCATTCTGACATTTAATGCTACGTATTTGCTTTAGAATTTTAGCATTGTGATTTCTATAGTGCAGGACTTTATCAATACAATCTTGTGTGCAAAGTTTGTATACCTAGGGAATGCGAGAGGCAATTGTAGGTATTCCAGCAGTGGAGCTTGAAGAGGTGCTTGCTTGACTACTTCCACCTGCAGCACACTCGGGGATGATAGGACTTGTTTGACTGCTTACACCCGCAACACTTGTCCCATTTTTATTTTCTTTGCACCAAAACTTGATGGTAGAAGTCAACTCTGAAAAGTGTTGAGGTATCCAGGTTTTTCGTTCTCTTGATGGTAATCACATTGCAGTTCCATGTGTAAGGAAATGAATTCAACAACTACATATTGATCTCAGATAACTTATTTGTGATACCAGCACTTCTCAGTTTAGTAACAGTGACTCAAATCTATTGATGGGAGAGTCAACCAATTCTCCTAGAATATGTTTAAACATGTTGAATTCTTCTTTTAACATGTCGTTTTGGCCTTCCCTCATATTGTGACTCCCTTCAAGCTTAGAATTGCAAGACATTTTTTTTGTCAACGGGTCAAAGTCAACGGTCAACTAGTCAAAGTCAATGATCAACGGGTCAACTCGAATTCTATGACTCGATTAGATTAGAATTTTTTTTAATAAAATGATTAAAATAATATTAATTGAAAATAATATTTAAAAATCTCATTCGAATACATTCAAATAGAATTGATTTATTTATTTATTCTTAATAAAATGATTATAATAATATTAAAATAAAATAATATTAAAAAAAATTCCATTCGATTACATTCTCTTCATTCGAATAAAGTGAATTATTTTTCCAGGAAGATATGAGGCCAAAGATCAATAAAGTCTAAAGAACTTTAGCCTAAAAACCAATGGAATGGTCTAGATCTGAGTTTTTATACCTGATCTGAACCAAGGCATAAAACCAAGAATACAAAAACTTAAATTTGAAGATTTTCGGGTATTTCTTTGATGTAAACTGTTTTGGACAAAAATCAGCTAAGGATCAAGTATCCAAATCTATTATGTGAGGTAAGGTGCTAATGCGATAATGACAAGTGTATGAGCGTAATATCAGTAAACACAATGGTTTGATCACGAGGGAAAAAGCCCTTAATCACGATAGTCTTACTTCGGTCAAAACTTATCGAGGTAATTGTTGGTAAAATAACTCCGGTCAAGGATTAATAGGATAATCTTTGGTCGGATTACTTTAGTCAATGATCAACAAGGTAACCTTTGGTCGATGAGTATATGATTATCGTGGTCTCCGACACAAAAAACTCCCGGACGGTGAAAACTATCACCGTCGATTATATTGATGGTAAAAGGTATTACAATCGTTATGGAGTATATGATCGAGATTACAATAATAAGCTAGTGAGTAGAGAGAATGTTTTTTTCTGCTCTAGTGTGTGTGTATACAATGTGTTGGGTGTCTTTTCCTAGCTGATCATATCTCTATTTATACATAAAAGACAATAACTCAATGGAGTTATTAATATTAAAGACTATTAACTAATTTTCCTAAAAATCCGCCATGTCTTCAATAAAAACGTAACAACCACTTTGACAACGTGCTCCATTACTCAGGTTGCGAAAAAAGGGGGTAGACCAGGTCTTAGAGCCGTTATACTTGATAAATATCAGCCTTCATATAAGATATAATCGTTAACAGCACCAAATACCGAGGATCCATGATCCTGACATAGCTCTGGAATTCTTAAGAAGGACAACTGATCCAGACACGTCAATATCTTCTTGACTGCAAGTTTATGGATAATCTGAGTCTTCTAACCGTTATACCTGCTAAATATAAGACTACACATGAGAACAACCATTAGTAAATAATAAGTACTGTAGATCCTTGATCCTGACGGGATCTGAAACACGCGCTAAGGATAACTGATCCAAAACATATGCCATTATAACATATCCACAGTGTCAAATTTCTGTGCACTAACAATTGCCCCCAAAATGGCGGTTGTGATAAGATCACAGCTGTCATTTTGATTTTGAATTCAAACTTCCTGCAAAAACATATGAGATTTGACAAGTTGGATACAATTGTCATTTTCCAATGGAGTTTCCTTGGGAACTTCCCTTTCCGACTGTATATCTTTCTCCCTGCAAATCATGAACAACTAGTAACACCTGTTTAACCCGGGTGGACGGTCCATTTTTTGAATGGTGAAATCCGGGTTAAGATTTTTGGTAAGTTTAATAAATACAATCTTTTAACTATCTGTTGATTGTCTGTTATTTTGAAAGTTTGTCTGATATAGCTTTAGACTTGTTGAAAGTTTTGAGAAATATTCTTTAGTAAAAAATTTTTAGGATAATTTATTCTTGAAAAAATAAACCAGGATCTTAAATCCTTATAAAAATAGATTGAAAATAATGAATCCTTATATCTATAAAGATATAAACTGAAATCAAATAAGTGTAAACCGATAAACAGAAATCATACCGTAAGGTCTAGTTAGACCTAAGTTACCATAAGTAATGATCCTTCTGTGATCCTGCTAGAAGCAATTTAAGGATTTTGAATCCATAAGTCTTGATCTTCACAATGAACTTAGAAAATCTGTTGCAAACAACTTATAATATTAACTGGGATTAAACCCATTAAGCTGGGGACAAGCCCATAAAATAAACTGGGGACAAGCCCGTGTAATCTGGGGACAAGCCCGTGAGCTGGTGTTAAACTGGGGACAAGCCCAAAAAATGGGGACAAGCCCAAACTGGGGACTGGCCCAAACTGAGATAACGTGAAAACGTTATAAACCTTAGCCAACATGAAAATGTTAGAAACCTTTGTCTTGAGATAACGTGAAAACGTTATAAACCGGTGGTATGGTACGTCTACCATAAATCGTAGGATCCTCCATATAGCCGAAAGCAACGAAATTGTCAGCCACTAAGCGTGTACTGGTCCCGCTGCCCCGGACTATACGTTGGATAGCGTGCGCTCCAGGCGAGAGTGTAGAAACTCTATTTATAAGAAAGGTGAAAACCTTTAAACCTTAGAGGATATGACCATCGGGGGTCATACCCAAACGTCGGCTAGGCCAAGGAAAATAGCGATGTACCTTAAGCGTGAGGGAGAGGTGGCCAACCTCTTAGACATTGAACCTCTTTATGAAAACCTACAGTGTTATTTAAAACTTGGAAGAGACAAATCGTTAAGAATACATTATCCTTAAAATAATAAGAAATTGAAAAGAATAAGTAATCAGATAGATATTACCAATTTTGGGATCCTTGACCCTTTAAGGATACTTGATCCTCAGAGGATACCTGATCATGATCAGAAAAAGTATTACTTGAGGTGGATAGCATTCCATGCTCTTGGTAACATGTTGCCTTTCATAGTGAGCAAATGATATGCCCCATTTCCTGCCTCCGACTCGATCAGATAAGGACCTTCCCATTTGGGTGCTAACTTCCCATCAGCCGGATTGGTTGTGTTTTGGAAGGCTTTCCTTAAAACTAAATCTCCTTCTTGAAATCTTCTGATCCTGATATTCTTCTTGTATGCCCCAGCTACCCTTGGTTGATAAGCTGCCATTCTGATTTTGGCTAAGTCTCTGAGTTCTTCCACAGTATCCAAGTCTTCGAGAAGGATTTCTCTATTGGCCTCAGGATCACGGATGCTTGTCCTGGCTGTTGGAACCACCATTTCTGTAGGGATAACGACTTCTGACCCAAACACTAATGAGATGGGTGTTTGGCCTGTTGCATTTTTTGGTGTCGTCCTGTCGGCCCAAAGTGCATATGGTAGCTCTTCGGCCCATTTTCCATTCTTTGATCCTAGCTTCTTTTTCAAGTTGTTGATGATTATCTTGTTGCTTGATTCTGCTTGACCATTAGCTTGAGAATGAACCGGAGTGGAAGTAATCATTTTGATGCCCCAATTGTCACAAAAGTTAGTGGTTCTTTTCCCGATAAACTGGGAACCATTGTCACAAACAATTTCAGAAGGGATACCAAATCTAGTTATAATATTTCGTTTAATAAAAGATATTACTTCCTTTTCTCGGACTTGTACAAACGCTTCTGCCTCAATCCATTTGGAGAAGTAGTCGGTCATAGCAAGCATAAAGACCTTTCCACCTGGTGCTTTTGGCAATTTGCCAACAATATCCATACCCCATTTCATGAAAGGCCATGAGGAGGATATAGGATATAATGGCTATGCTGGTTGATGAAGGATGTTTGCATGTCTTTGACAAGCATCACATTTCCTTGAATACTCCACTGCATCCTTCTTCATTGTTGGCCAGAAGTATCCGGTTCTAAGTATTCTAGAAAATAATGATCTTCCACCTATGTGATTGCCGCAATCTCCTTCATGAAAATCCTTGAGTACTTCTTTGATCTCAGGATCCTCAATGCATCTCAAATATGGACCTGCAAGAGATTTTCTATATAGTATATCATTTAATAAAATGTAGTGTGATACTTTGAGTTTGAAGGATCTGGGATTCTCTGTTGTTGGAATTTCTCCTGTTTGTATGTACTTTTTAATCGGGAGGATCCAGGATCCTTGATTGTCTGAGGATAATGGATCCCAAAGCACAATCTTCTTATCATTTGTTATTTCTGCAACTTCTTGCTCTCCTATTGCTGGTGAGAGTATGTGGATTATTGGGATTTTCAAATCCTCAGGAATCTTCAGAGATGAGGCTAAGTTTGCCAAGGCGTCTGCCCCAGCGTTTTCTTCCCTCGGTACCTGTGTAATACTAAATATTTCGAAGGATTTTGATAACTCCTTCACAACATCTAAATATTTCATTGGTTTCTCACCTTCAACAACATAGGAGCCATTAAAGTGGTTAGTTATCAATAAAGAATCTACATAAACTTGAAGATACCTGATCTCCATGCTTTAGGCTAATTGCAAACCTGTGATCAGAGCCTCATACTCCGTTTCATTGTTTGTTGCTTGGAACTCATAAGATATGGATTGGGGTATTATGTCCCCTTGTGGCGATTTCAGTAGGATCCCTAAGCCTGTTCCTCTTACGTTGGATGCTCCATCTGTGAAGAGTATCCAAGGATCCTTGGTCTTTTCCAGTTGTTGGACCTCCAAGTCAGCTTCTTTTTGTAGATCACTAGTGAAATCAGCCACAAAGTCCGCTAGCGCTTGAGACTTGAGTGTTGTTCTCGGCTCATATTGGATATCATATGAACTCAATTTTACAGCCCACTTAGCCTTTCTACCTGATAACTCTGGTTTTCTAAGAACATTCTTTACAGGATAGTTAGTTCTCAAAATAATAGGGTGAGTTTCGAAATAATGTCTCAGTTTAGTGGAAGCCATAATAAGTGCAAGAATTAGTTTTTCTAAATGAGAATACCTGGACTCCGCATCTAGAAGACTTTTACTTACATAGTATACAGGATGTTGTTCACCTTCATGATCCTTTACCAAAACTTCACTCACTGCATTTCCTGAGACTGCAAGATATAAATACAAGGATTCTCCATCCACAGGTTTCATTAGGGCTGGAGCTGAGGATAAGTAATCCTTCAGTGCTGTAAGTGCAGCTTCATGCTTTGCAGTCCACTCGAATTTCTTGTTCTTTCTAAGAATATCATAGAAGTCTTTGCACTTCTCGGAGGACCTTGAGATGAATCTATTCAAGGCCGCTATTCTTCCGGTGAGTCTCTGGACGTCTTTTGCATTTGCAGGAGATTTAAGATTGACAATGGCCTCGATTTGCTCCGGACTTGCTTCAATTCCTTTCTTTGGGACCATATATCACAAAAACTTTCCAGCCTTAACACCGAAGTGGCATTTGGACGGATATAGTTTCATGTTATAGTGGTCAAGGATATTGAATGCTTTCTCGAGGTCTCTAAGGTGATCCTCAGCTTTCTTTGACTTCACCACCATGTCATCTATGTAAACTTCCATAGTCTTACCCAACTGATCCTCGAACATCATGTTGACTAATCTTTGGTATGTTGCCCCTGCATTTCTTAGTCCAAATGGCATAGCAGTATAACAATATATGCCGGTTGGAGTCATGAATGTTGTATCTTCTTGATCAGATGGTTCCATCTGAATTTGTTGGAATCCAGAGGAAGCATCCATAAAGGTAAGCATTTCATGTCCAGCCGTTACATCCACCATGGCATCTATATGTGGTAATGGGAAAGGATCCTTGGGGCATGCCTTGTTTAAATCGGTAAAATCGACACACACCCTCCACTTTCCATTCTTTTTTGAAACAACGACCACATTATCTAGCCATCGAGGATATTGAACCTCTCTGATCATACAGGCCTTAAGAAGTTTTTCAACTTCTTCTTGTATGATTTTGTTCCTCTCAGGAGCGAATTTCCTTCGCTTCTGGTGGACGGGTTTTACAGATAAATCAAGGCCGAGTTTATGAGTGATTACCACTTTTGAAATACCTGTCATATCCGAGTGCTTGAAAGTAAAAGTGGATCTTCTTCACGATAAGAAGGATACTATATCTTCCACGATCTTACTGGGGATATTGGATCCTAGGAACACCTTTATTTCTGAATCTTCGGGGTCCAATGATACTTTTTTAAGATCTTTTTCCCGAGCCTCCAGCACGTTCCTAGGATGTTGCTGTAATTGCTACACTATGGTTGGCTTGGCTGTTGGCTTCATTGATGATGAATAGTAGTTTCTGGCCTCCGCTTGATCACCCACTATCTTCATGACTCCCCAAGGGGTAGGTAGCTTCATACATTGGTGATATGTTGAGGCTACTGCTTTCATTCCATGGAGCCAGGGCCTACCTAAAATAACATTGCAACAGGAGAGGTTATCTATAGCACAAAATTTTTAATATGAATTTAACCATTCGATATAGATTGTCAAATTGATGTCCCCCAATGTCTTCTTGGTTTCTCCGCTGAAACCGACTAGCACTGATGTTCTTGGGACGATATCGGAATCTAGAATGTTCATCTTCTTAAGGACATCATGCTGGATGATGTTGACCAAGCTTCCACCGTCCACTAAGATCCTGCGTACATAGTGGTTAGCAATAAATAAAGTAATAATTAAACCATCATGGTGAGGATCCTGGATGTTTAGTTTATCTTCCTCATCGAAGAAGATCCTTTTCTCTGTCGTTAAAGTGGTGGATACTATTGGTCGATCTCCGTTGTCCAACTTGATCTCTTTGGCGAGCCTTTTTTCTGCTGAGAAGGAAGTTCCACATATGTCGGATCCTCCAGAGATGAAATTGACCATTCGTACATCCAGTTCATCCTGGTGAGGATCCTGGATGCTCGAATTGAAGAATATCCTTTCATCAGTTATTCGAGTAGTGGGAATGAGTGGCCTTCCATCGTCCAACTTGAATTCTTCTTTAGGATAAGATGTTTGAAATATGTCATAATCTCTGGAGACGAAGTTGATCACGTGAGCATCCGGTGGGGGTGGCGTTATTTTTTGTGGAAGATCTTCAGGATCCTGGATTTTGGATTTCTTCCTTCCCAAGAGTTCTTTGAAGTGACCCTTGCTCAGGAGATATCCAATTTCCCTTCTTAAGCCAATGCACTCGTCTGTCATGTGACCAAAATCTTCGTGAAAGCACACCACTTAGACTTGTCTTTGAAGGTGGTAGTCTTCTCGTTCTTTCGGGGCCACCTTGCTTTTTCCCCTAGATCCTTCATGGCACAAATTAAGCCATGGGTATCTACGGAAAAACAATACTCGGAGATGCAGGGATAGTCTTCATCATCATCTCCTTCTTCGACTGCTCGTACGTTTTGATTGTTGAAATTGGTGTACGGCTTTGAGTTGTTGTTCCTGTATGAGGATCCTTTATTCTTGTCTGGGGATTCCGGTTTTGTTTGAGCCCCCAGACGATCCTGGATCCTCTTGTCGTCTTCCAATCGTATTAACCGGAGTGCCCTGTTTCTTACTTCATCTAAAGACCTGCAAGGAGTCATCACAAGATCATCATAAAAGGGGGAGCCCCTCTGAAGTCCTATAATGAATGCTTCAACAGCAGTAGCCATGTCAAGATTAGGGATTTCTAGAGCTTCCCTGCCGAACCTCGTAACAAAATCCCTAAGGGATTCATCACTAGGTTGGATAACTCGGTATAAATCACTAGATAACTTCTCAAATTTCCTACTACAGGAAAATTGGCTGTTGAACAAGTTAACTAAATGTGAAAAAGAAGTAACTGAAAAGGGAGGAAGACTTAGCAGCCATTTTAATGCCGATCCTGTCATTGTGGATCCAAAGCCTTTGCACAAACAAGCTTCCTTGAGTCTCTCAGGAATGGGATTGATCTCCATTCTTTCTCTGTATTGTGCCACGTGCTCTTCAGGATCAGTGGTTCCGTCGTAAGTCTTCATGTTGGGAGTTTGAAACCGCTTCGGGATTTCAGCATCACATATGGGTGGAGCGAATCTGGATAATTTGTGACTCCCCTCCGGTATTTCAGGGATTGGACGTATCACTCGCGGGACACTGGATATCATATCTTTTAGCTTTTGTAATTCTCTGGCCATGGCCTGGTTGATACCTGAATCCTACATGGGAACATGGTTAATATCTAAAGATATAGGATCGTACCAGTTACCTCTTTGTTGGGTGGAGTTTGGTATTCCAGACGAGTATCTGGGATAAGAGGAGTCACCAATCGGAGTAGGTCACTCAGAAGCTATGGTCTGCATGGGGATTATATCTCCTTCATGGACTTCAGAGGATCGTTGATGTTGGACGCCCGAGGATCCTTGATTCTGGGTGATGGATCCTTGAGGTTGGGTACTATAGGATCCTTGTGGAAGGATGACCGATCCTTTCTGATAATATGAGGATCCTTGATTCTGTTAACCCATGGATCCCTGTTGAAGGATAGATGATCTTGGCTGAAATAGCGAGGATCCTTGAGTCTGTTGACCCATGGACCCCTGTTGAAGGATAGATGATCCTTGAGAGAACTGAGCCATGGATTCTGGACTGGTGAAATCCAGCATCCTTGGCATCAGGGGGTGAGATCCTCTGCTAGCCTCTTGTTCTTTTTGAGATCTTCTATCTCACGAAGGATCCTCTGGTTGGTCTTGTTCTGCTGCTCCATGTATGCTTTAACCTACGAAAACATAGATGAAACATCACTGTTAGTATTAACCACCGGGGTAGCAGCATTTTTTGAGCTCTGGAAGACTGGTAGTTGCGTGTTGCTTCTAGCAGCAGTAGGCTGTTGCGTTCCCGTGATACGCGGAGGCATCGGTGGCAAAGTCCTTGATGAGAGAGGAACCGTAGCTGGCATGGTTGATGAAACAGAGGTTGATTGAGAGGCCATTGATAGTGATATGGGTATGAAAAAGTTGAGAATGATAGGAATGATACGGATTATAGCACCAATTGCCCCACGGTGGGCGCCAAATTGTTTTGGACAAAAATCAGCTAAGGATCAAGTATCCAAATATGTTATGTTAGGTAAGGTGCGAATGCGATAATGACAAGTGTATGAGCGTAATATCAGTAAACACAATGGTTTGATCACGAGGGAAAAAGCCCTTAATCACGATAGTCTTACTTCGGTCAAAACTAATCGAGGTAATCGTTGGTAAAATAACTCCGGTCAAGGATTAATAGGATAATCTTTGGTCGGATTACTTTAGTCAATGATCAACAAGGTAACCTTTGGTCGATGAGTATATGATTATCGTGGTCTCCGGCACAAAAAACCCCCGGACGGTGAAAACTATCACCGTCGATTATATTGATGGTAAAAGGTGTTACAATCATTATGGAGTATATGATCGAGATTACAATAATAAGCTAGTGAGTAGAGAGAATGTTTTTTTCTGCTCTAGTGTGTGTGTATACAATGTGTTGGGTGTCTTTTCCTAGCTGATCATATCTCTATTTATACATAAAAGACAATAACTCAATGGAGTTATTAATATTAAAGACTATTAACTAATTTTCCTAAAAATCCGCCATGTCTTCAATAAAAACGTAACAACCACTTTGACAACGTGCTCCATTACTCAGGTTGCGAAAAAAGGGGGTAGACCAGGTCTTAGAGCCGTTATACTTGATAAATATCAGCCTTCATATAAGATATAATCGTTAACAACACCAAATACCGAGGATCCATGATCCTGACATAGCTCTGGAATTCTTAAGAAGGACAACTGATCCAGACACGTCAATATCTTCTTGACTACAAGTTTATGGATAATCTGAGTCTTCTAACCGTTATACCTGCTAAATATAAGACTACACATGAGAACAACCATTAGTAAATAATAAGTACTGTAGATCCTTGATCCTGACGGGATCTGAAACACACGCTAAGGATAACTGATCCAAAACATATGCCATGATAACATATCCATAGTGTCAAATTTCTGTGCACTAACATAAACCACTCCAAAAGTAGTCGGTAACACGAAGAACAACCTCAAATCTACCAAAAACTAAGATCAAAACCTGAAATGTTTGATCTGAAAACCACAAAGTTGAGCCGAAAGCTCTGATACCACTTGTAGATCCTCTTTGGATGGATCTAACAACTTTACTCGGATCAATCCGTGTTTTTAGCTAGCGAAAAGCACTAACAACACTCGGATCTTAGTTTTTAAGAAAAAGAAAGAAAGATGGAGTTGGAGAGAGTGTTTGGTGAGAGAAACTCTCTTTATTTCTTGGAAGTAGATTTTGAATTACGAAGTGTTAGTGGAGAAATGGGGTAAAATGACCTTTGTATATGGTCCCCATTTCTCCACGTTTACATAACATGGTTACAAAATAAACATATTGACGTACGTAATACACCAACTCTAAGAAAATATAAAGACATACACAATCCTAAAACTAATATAGAATACTGGCCAACATAAGACACATTCATTAGAGTATATAATAAAAAATGTGTCCGCGCGTGTTTATTCAGGTCCATTCGTTAGGCTTGTTAACGAATGTGGACTACGAATGTGCTTATTTGTAAGTTTAAAGTATTGATGTTAACGTATGACAACGTATCAAGCTCATTCTTTATGACTTGTATAACGAATGAGTTCATCGTCTATATATACATGTGCAGTATTGAGTAAATTAATTAGTTCTTATTATTAATCGTTTGAGCACTGTTATGCAGTCCAAGTGACCTCTCAACACACAGTGCACATAGTAACGTAATACTAATTGTAAATCATATCTAACAACTAGATCCGTAATGGTATTGATATCGTAATCAATCGTATACCGGTTTCACAGGTTTTAATCGAACCCAACACGGCTTTAGTAGTTTTTGATCACCAATTTGCACGATCAAGGTTTCGGGTGTGGATTGAAACAACAAGGCCATAGCCATGTCATTTTTGTGTTTATCGAAGACACCCGAGTTGATGGTGTCCCAAAATTTGTGATCTTGTTCGGTAAGCTTAACGGATGAACACGGAGCTGGGCCAAGTCCGTTCAATAGTGTTAGTGAACGTCCGGTAAAGTTCGTCCGATTACGTCCGGTAATGTCCGTCCGGTATTGTATGTGTTTAGATCTATCCAGTTCTGTAATTTAATTGTGAAATGTTTAGTATTATTAATCAAACTTTTGTATTACTATTTACTACATTTGTCTAATGTCTCTTATAGTGATCCACTTTATGTTAATATATTCAGTTTTAATATATTTGGATATTATATGGTGTAATTCTAAATTTGTAGGTGAAGTTGTTTGGATTTATGTTTGGAATTAATATGTAGCCGTTTATGTTTGTCAATTAGTGTCCGATGTCCATTAACACTCACATGTTCGTTTGTCCATTAATGTCCATTAGTGTTCGTTTGTCTATTATTTTTCGTTAATGCCCGTTTACAATATTAACGGACGGACAAGAACAAATTCAATTTCTTAATGGACGGACGTGGACATAAATTTTCGTTCGGTAGAGTGTTTGTGGACCATCCTTTTGATCATTAAAAGCTTAACGGACAGACACATACATGCTCTCGTCCGGTCCATGTACACCCCTCTTCCTAAGGGTGAAATGAAGATAATCTGGTGGGTTATTGGCCCGTCAATAATTCGAATTGGCCATTCAAATTTTTGTTTCCGACTAGTATAATTAAATTTTTTAATCTCCCTCCCAATAAATTGAACTTTCCCACCTAAAATTTCATTATGCCTCTCACGTTTATCGTGGACCAGCATCACCAATAGTCTGCCAAACTGCTCTCACCAATGTACCCAACCTTAATTAAAGTCACTGTCTACTTAGCACCGTAAATCCCTCAATTTATTGCCCTATATCCCCCACTTCCGTCCCTCACAACAAACCCTGACATAGACGAGTCACATTTGAACGATGCTTATAACCAAGCTAAATGAGATTTTGTTAATTCACATAACTAGGGATAGCAATATTAAGTCCAACTATCAACGTTATTGAACTGAAATTGATGTTTGTTTAATTTAATTACCTTTTTACGGCTACTATTGATATTAGCATTATATTCACTCCAAAATCAAAATTAGTTTAATTTGTGTTATGTGGATCCTGCTTGTATGATGTGATTCTTGTCAGTTTACATAACTAGGGACATGAGCAAGATATGAAATCTATTTGCTTGAAAGGATTTATACTATTCAACATTTTTTTTAACTAGAGCACCTGAAGCTTCTTTAATCATCAACTAAATCTACAATATGTCAAATAAAATAATAAATACTTACAGTTTGGCCCATTCGATGAAAAATTTTTTCTAGATATTTAGCAAAGAACTCTTGAGCAGGCGTATTTGGCTGTAGAAAACAAAGTATGCTTACACTTTTAAACTTCAAATGTTTATCAATATTCTAATCAAGTTTTTGAATTTTTATTAGATTTATACTCCACATAATACAAAAGTTGAGCAATGCCTCCGTTTAGTTAATTTATAACCAGTTGAACTATGGGTTCCCTACTCATCATCACCAACCTGAATTGACGGCCTAGATAAAGTCTTTAAGAATATTACCAATTCATTGACTGAAATGAATCTATGTAGCTGAAGAGGTGTTACAAAGATCTTATTTATATTATTACCAATCCTTTTGATGATGCTTGATTTTCAGGTTCGGACATTGTTACTTGGATATTATTCACATTATTCTGCATATGCGGAAAGGGAGCATTTCGTGACAATTAAGAAACAGAGTATGAGAAAATATAGAATCTTCTCTTCAGTTAACCCTTTATATTAATCTACAAATAACCAGTTATTAATTGAATGTATGCCCACCTTTTCACATGTAGGACTAACCACATTGACTATTTTAATCATAGAGAAATCCTTACGGTGATTGGGGAGATCGGAATTAAGGCTGATTATTGACTTATTGGGAGATTATATTTGAAAAATTGACGAGGGAATACGAATCGTTCAATAGTTTTGATCTTTTGATCTCATTTACAAGTAAAATACTTTGACTTGCTACTTTACTTGTTGACTATGGCATCTTTCTTTGAATCTTTGATTGATAACTTATATATGTAATGTTATTAGATGTTAATCAATAGTTGAGGTCGACTGAGCAGCAGGGCCAAAACGCTACAGAAAATAATCAAATATAGTCACAATGTTTACATCCATTTATAGGTATTAATCTACTATGCTTATTTCTTTTATTAATCTTTGATTTGTTATTTTCCTTGTTTTAGCATGATAGACTAATTGCTAAACGGACAATAAGAATTTTAGTTGAAGTTGGAACATGTCAAATGGGCTGTATGGATCAAAAGTTATCTATACGTAGTTTTAATGCATTAACCTTCTACTACAGTTTTTGAAGTTGACTATTTGAAAAGGATAATAGAAACTGTTAGTGAACTTCATTGGGTGCTATGTGGATTTGGGAGTTTGTTAATGGCATTGGTTAAGCCATAAAATTTTGATGATATTGTTTCAATGTATCCTTTCATGGTTACTTTTGATGATGCTATATTGCTATACGCTTATGATTTCGTTTATGTGTGCTACTTTAGAATTTGCGAGCTCTAGGTCCATCATTGAGTAAATTTTTAGATTTTCTGAATCAATACTAATGTTGGTTTATATGATTGATGATGGCAGGGTATATATCACGAGAAACATTGGAGCTAAGTTTTATAAAAGTGAAATTCTAACCCGAAGGAACATTTAGACTCATCTTGTAAACATTGAGAATTTGGAATATGTTACCTGTTACACAATTGTTTTCAAACTTTTGGAATGTGTTTTGGATTGTACTTATTATTGAAATTATAATATTATAATTTTTACAGTTATATTGAATTTTTATTTTATATTTTAAATCATGTGATTTATGTGGAAAAATTATATGCCACTAAAAATTTCGTCACGTATGTTCTTTTTTATATTGTGGCAAAAGAAATGTGTCACTAAAACTAGTATAAATATGTAACTATAATTACTTTTTAAAGGCACAAAAATTGTGCCACAAAAGTATTTATTTTTATCATAGCAAAAAAAAACAAAGTGCCACTAAAAGCCCAGATACTTTGTGCGGCATATTGAAAAAGTGCCACTAAAAGGCTTTAGCGTCACTACTTCTAGTGACACTTTCTTTATGTGCCACACATTGTTACAGGGGTCTTTAGTGGCACATTTTGGGTTTTTAGTGGCACTTTTTTATGTCACTATATGATATTTTTTTGTAGCATGTGATACCCAAACGAAGGGGTCTAAACTAACTGCCCGAATGAGGAGCCTGAATTGACACATAGACTCGTTGCTTTAACACATAAAACTTTTTAACTTTAACTTTACACTAACACATTCACGTACGCACATCAGCCCAAAGCATATAAAGAATAAGGGATCTAGAACTCACCTAGTCTGCTAACACTTTTCCAAATATACTTCGTGTGAATTGGACTCTTGAATGACTCTACAAGTTCCTGTTGCAGTCATTAAAATACATCAAATGCAAAACACAATTTTTTTCATGAAAACACTTAGCATGGTAAACACATTGTGTTATAGGCACTTTGCATGAATGATGCTTCGAGAGATGGACATTTCGCATAATTTGATAGTTCGCTTACTAACAGTATTATGCGAATAAGCCATTTGCGAATTCTTGTTTATGATAAGTGCCACTATGCAAATCTTCTATTTTTGTGAGCTACTTATTATCCGAAAGTTATGCAAGGTTCTACTTATGCTAAATGTTATTATACAATACTTCTAATTCTAGGAATCAATTTAAAATGAGAACTTGTCGTTTCGCGAACTGCTCAGATATGATCTTTACGAAACTATGATCCAAGTCCTTCTATGAACCCGATCTGAATCTGGTTGATTTACACGATGAAATGGGTTGGGTTTGTTGGTTTCCCTTTATGAATCCTAGTGAAGAGTGATCCCTTTCGATATGTTGGTTTCCCTTGATTGATCCTAGTTAAGGGTGATCCCTTTTGAGATGATGAGTTCGGACCTTGAGATTGCTGGGAAAACAATGGTTTAAATTTTAATCAACCTTAATGTTTTGATAATGACGTAATTAAGACAATGTGACATAAAATAGTATTAGTTCATCATTATTGCTATATATCCTTTAATGTGGCACCCTGCTTTAGCAGCCATCTTCCGTACAAATACTAAACATATTTTCTTTATGTTAATTTCCATATGATTACATTTTGTTTAGTTTAATCATAACTATTCTCGCATAAGTTCGCACGTGCACGAACATATAAAAATAAATTTTTTTGTTATTTAATTTGCTCGAACTTTCGAATTTATCCAATGGATGCGAGTGTTGGTGATACATTTAATTGACTCGAAATTATAAACAAACTGGAAGGCTTGATATTCTATGCCATGCGATGATATTTTCATAGTAATTTCATAAAATATCAACAATGAATAGGAACCGTTAATAATTATTTTAGAAGCTTATTCCATGTTACATCACCAGTACATAAACGTGTGAGTGTTTAAAACTAGTCCTTAACATAGAATCCCCTATAAACAAAGGCTACGAGAACCATGTACGTCACATCCTGTGATTCCGTCTTGGTGGGGTGTGACAAATTGGTATCAGAGCCATTGATTATACTGACTATGATGTCTTAGGTAACCTAGACTACAACCGCATGACTTACCAAAATGTTTTCATTTTTACATGCATTGCATAACACATATTAATTAGACTTCATCAGTGTCGTTATCACAAGGATGTTATCATTGTTATCCGCTTGAAGCATGCATTTTCTAATGCAACGAATAACTGTTTACCTTCTCAGCAATCTCAATTATTTACAACTTCAATCAAGTCAATGATTATTGGTAAGTCCTTATTGTTCATAGTCTTAATACATACAACCCAGTGAATACCTTAGTTCCTTTATTTATGAGCCTGAATTGTAATGTTAGTGCGTGATTTGTTTTCCGAAGCTGGTCAAATAAGTTAAGGGTAGTTTAGTCATTAGGCTATAACGTAATATGGCCCATTCGCGATGAATTGTGAAGTGAATGGGTCCATCCGTTACACTAGCTGCCTATTCGTTAAGTTAGGAGCTCATACGCTAAGGATGTTTAGCGTATGAAGGCTCATTCGTTAAAGTAATTCCCATTCGTTATGAGATTTAACGAATGAGAGCTCATTCGTTTCAGGAACACCTCATTCGTTAGTGTTACATAGCGGATGAGGTTTGAGCCTATATAAAGGTTGTTCTTGTTCATTGAGCATAAGAGATGTGTGTCTAATGTATTAAAATAATGTTATCATGTCGGATTCTCTTTGGGCTTAACGTATATAATGTGTGAACAATAATGTAATCAATAAAGTATTCCTTAACGTAATCATATCGTTGATGTATTCTATTGCGACTAGATCTTGGCTCGTTTAACGTTTTCACAATTGGTATCCAAGTAGACGGTTGCTCATGATACATCAATTCACTACAAATTCTGATATGAGATGATGTTCATCGTGTTCTACGTGTTTTGATATTGTTTGATCAAAATTGACAAAGAATCCGTGAATAATTAATGAAATTGAAGGTTGATTTGTGTTCTTAGATGAAAACCGAACCTTCGTAAATACTTCGGTGGATTAATTTTCAGATTTGAAGGATAATTAGTATAATCCGCCATTGACGGCATGGTTACTGTTAGATCTGATTCATATGAAATTGATGATTGCATCAAGTTCATAATGTATATTTGAAGCTTCATTGAAGATCTGAGATGTTAATTTGAAAATCTGATGAAGATTTGCATATTCCGATGAAGATAACCGTTTTTCTGGCATCGTAACAGTATTTTCCAACGAGATTCGTTTTTCTGAATGCTACTGTAACATCCCAATTTTTCGTTCGGTTAATAATAATAATAATAAAATATGATAGGATAAGTAGGCTTTTAGATGGACTTACTTATGGACCAAAAGGGAAAGATGTTCCTTAGGTCCATGGGTTTAAGGGAGTATAAATACCCCTTAAACCCTAATCCTTTCCATTTTTATCCAATCTACACCATAGCCTACACCTTGATAAACACACACAAACATTATCCTATATCCCGAGCCAAGTTCCGGAGATGAGAACTCGAGCTTGTTGGTGCTAGATCGACGTGACGAACCAAAGCAACATCAAAAACCAGCTCGTGTTCGTAGTTCGACTCGTTTACGGTACGTTTATATCGAGAACTTGTTCGTTAGGTTAGGATTTAGTCTAGAAATCATAGATCTGTTTTTGTATGGTAAAAACGAATCCAAAGAGGCTAAACTTACTGAAATTGATTACAGATTGATAGGTTAATCGTTAGTATGAAAACCGTATGTAAATACATAAATCGCACCCTATAAACCCGATGTTTTGAACGATTGAATGGTTAGGGTTTGTAGGCAATGCTTAGACGATTCTAATGATACCTAAATCATGATTTTTCGTTAAGAAATGAAGGTTTAATCGCAGATCCAATATAGTTTGACTGTTGGATGTTCTTGACGATTTTGATTTTGACCCTAAGTCAAAGTCTGGATAAGAACAGAGATGATTCATGATGATTGACTAATTCGTTACGCGTTCATAACGAATGGGACCCATTTCGTGAGACTTGATAACGAATGAGCTCTTAGTTCGTTATCTATCCCTTCGTTGGATAAGATAGCGAATCTGGTAATTCGTTATATGCTCATTCACTATGCTAAGGTAACGAATCAGATGATGATCAGCCAACGAATTAGCATAACAAATCGAGTAACGAATCAGGCGATTCGTTACTTGCCAATTCGTTATGTGAGGAGATAACGAACCAGAATAGCGAACTAGACCACGAATCAAGCTTAATTCGTTATAAAGATTTAGTTAGCGAATTAAATAATAATTTAATTTTCTAATGGAAAATGCGTTAAGACAATTAATAGAAATAAAATATTTCCAAGCTGACCCCAGCCAGGGGCTCTGCCACTTGGACCCTGCTAGGGGCTGCCGTCCCTAGAACCCCGGTGTCAGGGGCGCTGCCCCCGAACCCCCGTTCGTTGAGGGTTGTAAATAGACTAGAAACGCGATATAAATAGTAATAGTTAATTGATATGTGTAATCGTTATACAGTTAGCTGCACACATATCTCGGAAGGAGTAACCATCAACAGTGAACGTATCCAAGTCCAGGTGAGTTTCTATCCCCATTCCTTGTTATGTTTTCGGGGCTGTGTGCATACTCGATGTGTTAGTTAATACACTTACCCTAAATTGGTAAGTGTATGTCATGTATGATTTATATGTTATCTATATATGTCTTGAATGAGAATGAAAGCTTGTCAGTACGTGAACGATCTTCGGATATTGCACGTACTGTCAGGTTAATAAAATTGATATGAATATTGTGTGTAATGTAAAGATAAGGGCTTGTCGGTACGTGAAAGATCTTCGGATATTGCATGTATTGCCAATAATAGTGATTGTCTCCTTATAGATACTAAATAATAAATTATGTACGTAGTTCCTTCTACGGATAATATATATTGAGTGTTCCTTCTATGGAAAGCACAGTGTTCCTTTAATGGAAAGCACAGTGTTCCTTTAATGGAAAACACATTGTTCCTTTAATGGAAAGCACAGTGTTCCTTTAATGGAAAGCATAGTGTTACTTCTATGGAAATAAATAGGATGTTCCTTCTATGGAAGTATATAGAGCGTCCTTTTATGGAGAATTTATACAGAGCGTCCTTCTATGGAATATATATATAACATGGGCAATAGCCATGGTTCTTTTAATAGATATTATGTGACGTTCCTCTTATGGATATTTATACAGGGTTAAGATATGTATGTATGTAAGATATGTGTATGTATTGTATGTCGCCTGATTAACTAGAACTCACTCAGCGTAGCTGACTTTTAGTATGCACGCAGGTGAATATGATTAAAGAGCTAGCATGAGGTTGGTACATGACACGGATTTAGCGGCTGGCATCTGAAGATAAAAGAAATGGTGTTTTAAAAATGATGTTTATTATCATGGTTTTAAAGAAAAGATTTAATGTTTTGTAATGAATGATTTAAGTTAACGTTTCCGCGAAAGTTTTAATAAACTCTGATTTGTAGAACTATGTTTATGAGTAAATCCAACGCTAAAGTAGGGCTACCGGGTTCAGGGCCTTACAGCTACAGTAACCATCCAACCACTCATTCATTATGGAGTCATGGACACATTCGTTATTTTTTTCTGACATCCGTCAGTTTCATAACGAATGAGGGATAATGAATGCGATCCTATTCGTTCAATGTGTAACTAATGTGGATTGGGTTAATGTATTAGCTCATTCACTATTTTGTGTAGAGAATGAGGGTGGTTATTTATTACGAATGTGACTCATTCGTTCAATTCTAACGATTGAAGACACAAAGTTAACGTATGTGGATAACGTACAAATCCTCGTTCGTTCAGTTGTATCATAAAAAAAGAGTATTTTGGGAAATTTTCTTGATTAAAATTTTTCTGGGTTATTAATATGTACGCGGAACACTCTTCTTAAAAATTTTAGCAACATATTTTTTGGCCGATTTTTCACGTGTATCTACTGACCGAGGCCCAAGGGAGAGACCACGTTTAATTTAAAGAAGAGCTTATTAGGTATTTTTAATGGTTGTTTAAGACCTTGCCGAACTTGTCAAGAAAAGGGAGAGAAAAAAATTTCTAAGGAGTTTTTTTGGCTTGTATCTTCCTATGTTTGCAAGAGTTTCTTTTAAAAAATACTGTAATTCGGGTGGTAATTCATAATTGCAAAGCTATTTTTGACTGGGTTCAAGACTGCAATTTTTCTTCTATTGTTGATTGATTTTTCGAGATTGAAACCTGACTATGTGGGATACGAGTGTCTATTCGTTTACTTCTTCCTGAAGTACTTTGATCCTGACAATGGTGGCTACGAGTATTCGGAGAATTACTTATGTTGAAGGGGATAATTCTTGAATGGGTTGATCTTATTGAGAAATATATGAGTCTTGTCATTGGATTGAAGAATCAGATCATTTGGGATTGATTAATAGAGGTTGGAACTCTGCATCATATGGAAAAAAAATTAGTGCATCCAAGCGAATGAGATGTAAAAGAGCTTCAAAGGGTTAAGCCCAAGAAACATCAGTCAAGGGGAATTTTGTTAATGTATTAATCATAACTAATGAATTGCAGTTAAATTATTCGACTGCTACGGAAAATGGGGAGTATGTTAGTGCGGATTTGTTGTCCGCAGCTTATCGAATAAGTTAAGAGTAGTTTAGTCATTAGGCTATAATGTAATATGGCCCATTTGCTATGGATTTCGTTAGACTAGCGGCTCATTCGTTTAGTTAGGAGCTCATACGTTAAGGATGTTTAGCGTATGAAGGCTCATTCGTTAAAGTAATGCCCATTCGTTATGGGATTAACGAGTGAGAGCTCATTCGTTATGGGAACAACTCATTCGTGAATGTTACATAGAGAATGATGCATGAGTCAATATATAGGTTGTTCTTTCCATTGAGCTTAAGAGATCCATGTCTAATGTATTAAAGTAACGTCACCATGTCGGATTCTCTCTAGGCTTAACGTATGTAATGTATGAACAGTAACGTAATCAATAAAGTATTCCTTAACGTAATCATCTCGTTTATCGTTGACGTATCCTATTGCGACTAAATCTTGGCTCATATAACGTTTTCACATGTAACGATACTTGGATGAACATGCATGGCACATTATCATTACAAATGAACACGTAATCATAATAGGCAGTGCAACAATATGATTCAAGCCAAAGTTTCAAACATTCCTAATTCATTAGTTAGTCACTTAATAATCAATCTCAAAAACATAGCAAACATCAAGGGTAGCCAAAACAACATCCTATGATCCATCGATCTACCATTTTGTTGTGTTGTCTTAACAAGTTAAATCTTGGTACCATCAGTAACAAAGCCGTCTGAGTACTTTGTTAAGATCACTGCTCGGCTTCCAGGCCTCCATACCTAAAAACAGCTATAAGACAACGATGGTACTCTACATCGCCTCGATAAGGGTAACGACCATAATATATTTCATTTAGAACTCACATCTCTAGTATCGATGGATATCCTTCCTGATTCAACTTAAGTCACTTAGTGACACCACCATCTCTTTCTCCATCTAGTGTTACGAAGGTCTGGTAATCCTACTTGATTTTGAGTGAATTAACATGTACGAAATCATCAAGCTGCACGATGTAATACAATGAAAGGTGTCTCACACCTCTCTAATTACCTACACTTCCTAGAAGTGTAGTGGTAGCTAGATTTCTTCGTGTGTGCATAATCATTGCACATATTTTTTGGTATGACCTTATAATATGTGTAATATAGTATCTTCCTTGAAACAACGTCTAGTTTTATTTTCAACTATATGGCTACACAAAATTTCCTAAAACAACCTTCGTGATTAAACCGTATGATTCCATATTCTTATATTCATATATAAACCCCTAAGTTCTCAACAAAATTTATAAAACCCCACATCCTTCACCATTTTCAGATTTGAAAAACCCAAACCAAACTATTCAAAGCTAACGTCTTTACGTAAGTGTCGACTGTCGACTTTTAAACATTAATTTTCAAAACCGTCACAACAAATTTAAAAGAATCATTTGTATAATATTTACCGGTTGAACTAAAGTTTTGAAAACAAGATTATTAATTTCACAATCATTATACTTGTTAAAAACACTACTCAAAAACACACACACACACATCTAACTATCTATTTAATTGTCTATCATAAAGTCCTACGTGTCGGTCTCACATTACTCCCCCCCTCTAAAGTCACCAGATTGTTGATTCATGAATGGAGGCTTCTCTTTTATTCCTTTATTTTCGTGGGTATTATCCTACGGGTCTGATATCCGAATATCTCAAAATGGGTTATATCATATGCCTTCCTCACGGGTTTAAAACCCTAAAACTCTTCAGCAGTTCCTTTCTCCATCTTCCCTCTCTTTAAACGTCACAAACCCTAATTGTCGTCTCTGTCTCTTGATTCTACATCCTTCAATCGTT
Organism: Bidens hawaiensis; assembly: GCF_021521415.1. Taxonomy (NCBI): domain Eukaryota; kingdom Viridiplantae; phylum Streptophyta; class Magnoliopsida; order Asterales; family Asteraceae; genus Bidens; species Bidens hawaiensis. Next base: position 67,428 of record NW_027491641.1, read on the forward strand.
GTTCAACATGTGATTTGCACTTTCAGGAACCATACCTTCAAAATATTTAATTGTCGTCTCTCTCCATTGTTCCAGGTTGTTATTCATTCATGTCTTATTAAACTTCTCTTTTCAATTGTTGTTGAAGCAACTTTTACGGGTTTGTGATTTCATTAATCGTTTGCATGATCTTCAATCCATCTCCACAATCTATCGATCTCATACAAGGACTCTTTAAGCGACAAAGTTGACAATTCCGACTTCCGCCAATTCAGATTCCAGGTTCGATTTTGATATTTTTTGAATGAGAGGTTCAATTTTGATATTGTTTTATCTCAAACAGATCAATTCGGATTGTGCTTTATCTCAAAGAAGTCAATTTAGATGGCGTGTTATCTCAATTAGATTGATTCGTATTAACTTATTTCTAATACTATTATTATCATCATTATTTCTAGCAGGCTATAATTAAAATCTAAAGGTGTATGACATACTGAAACAAGCTCCTTGTCATTTTGGGGTTTTTTTTGCCTCAATGTTGAAGATCAAGCACACAAAGCATGCTTAATTAAAATTGTAGATTTTTATTTGGCTTAGGTGAAAACTTGAGTGTGGTTGTTAGGAAAATTTAACCTCCTTAAAAGTGACTAATAATCTACTGTCAATGGTTGTTTTTCAATAATTAACACATGTTTAGTTCGACTTGGGTAGTAAGACTGAATATATTTTTTTCATCCCCTTTATTTTCACAGAAGTGATTACAAAAAATATGGTAGCACTTAACTCTAAACACTTGATATCAGTTTGTTTTTGGTGTTTCAACTTTGTAGATCGGTATATTGAGTTTACTTTGGTTTATTAATTATGAGTGCATATGTTATTTTTTCTTTGTTGGCGGGGATGTATATTTGCGTGTTTGTGTTGGCTGAAAGGTTTGAAGGTGTGTTGACTAAAAGATTTGAAGGTTCACGTCTGTTGCTCGATGAAATGCTTCAACCAAAATAGTTGAGTAAACTTGTAATTAAAGGTAAATCCAGTTGTTAAACTAAAAATATCAGCTTTCTTGCGTATGGTTTTGAATGTGGGACGTCATTATCATCAATCATTAGTTATATTGATTATTGAGTTGTTGAATGTTCCATCATTTGGTTTTTATTAGTTTATTATATTTAGTTGTTGAGTGTCTTATTTTGTTTATTGAATCCAGAAAGGTACAGTTTTGGAGAAGCTAACTAAGGAGGTCATCAAACATGGTCAACATTTTTCGATCGAAAATGGTTTTATCGACTGATTTTGATTTGGTTACACGTCGCGTGATTTTATAGGCTTTAAAAAATGGCTGGATGGCTTAAAAAAGGCCGGTCCCATAGGTTTCTAATAGACATATTGGGGACTATTTCTAATGGACATTATGAGGATCTTTTATTATTATATTTTAATGGACAAAGTTGCAGAGTTGTTGGTTAAATGCGTACATTTTTTTTGGGGGGGGGGGGGGACGGTGTATGCATGTATTTTATCAGAGGCGACTTTTGAAGTACTACCGAAACTTAACGAAATAAAATTCGGTAGTGGTGTGATCGATGAGCTAAAGGGGTAGCGTGCTAAATTAGTTGAAAGCCACTGGAACTCTTTATCGGGTCGCACCAAATAGATGAGCCATTTTGTTTAGTTTGGCTATCTCTTAAGCATTCATATGATTGGATCTTATTTATTTTTCATATTTTAATTCTTACACATTTAGTATTTTTTGAGACTTCTAATTCGCGTGTTTGTTATTATTTTGTTAAGATTTTCACGGCTCATTCATAGATAGACCACGCCAATATATTATGGCTTTGAGAGAAAAACCTTCAATCCACCAAGTCGAACGGATATTAAAAGAGGTACTTCCAAAAGGTCATAATATTTTTTTATATTCAGTCTTTTATTCCATTGAATTTATGATATTTGCAGGTTCTCACTATGAATATTGCTTTGAGAGTTTGTTTTTGTCATAAAGTTGAGACTGAAGCTAATTGGCTTGCAATTGAAGTCTTAATATTTGTTTAAATTTGGTAGCTAATTTCTATTTTTATTTAACAGATTGATATATATTTGATTGGTTGTTTTTATTGTTTTTACAAGTTGTGGTGGCACCTCATTTCATTATGTTAGATTGTTAGCATATAGTTTGAAGAATTAGTGGTGTCTTTTTTTCGTAGTGGCATCACAAAATTCAAACTACATATTTATTATAAATAGTTGAAAGATAATAACTTAATGAAAATAATATACATAACAATTATAAATAAAATTTACTACCCATATATAACAAACAAATCATAACCAAAAACACTTAGCATACATTAATAATAATAATACACAAAAAAAAATACTAATATATATAACTTATTTAAACAACCTCATTATGACGTATAGCCTCAAAACATTTGTTTAAGAAATTAAAAAACATTATACACTACTAGAAAAAAATCCTTTTAATGACTCGCATTGCGAGTCATAAATGGGTACAGATGACTCGCAAACGCAAATCATTGATAGCCCAGTCATAAATCAATTATGACTCGCACTCGCAAGTCATAACTTATGACTCACATTTTATAACTCGTCTTTATGACTCACATTTCCTGACTCGCCTTTATGACTCACATTTCATAACTCGCATTTATGACTTCACTTTATGACACGCAAATTTGCAAGCCATGGTATTATTTTAAAATAAAATTATTTTACTATTTTATTATTATTATGCATACTAATATTTAAATTAATGACACAATTATACAAAATAAACCTTTCATTTCTTAATTAAACATCCTAAATCAAATATTACAAAAAATATTTGTTTAGTCAATACAAGAAATCATTCTCGGAAAACAAACTGAACCACATAGCTCGACCATTCTTCACAAACCGCATCAAGATCCGCATCCGTGTATACCTCTTTGCCTCCACCAACCTAAGAAGAAAAAAAAAGACGTTACAAACTTGGTCGGGTCAAAACATATTCGATCAAAATAAACCATTAAGCAAAAGGGTAAATTACACTTACATTGTTATTGACGAGTATGCCAAGTCCATCACGAAGTTTAAGATATAACAAGTATTTTTACCCACGCGTTGCGGCGCATGTGTGTTTAGGAGACAAATGATGTTCATCGATACAAAATACGGTATAAATAGTGTGTACTTGGCCAAAAGTCACTGCTTTGGCAGCCTCCATGACCCTGATCAAGAACACGGACTGCACATACAAAGCCACTGATTTGGCAGCCTCCACAACCCTGTAACAGCCCTTATCACACCTTGGTAATTACCAATTGTCACCAACGAACCTGTGGTTCGAACACATAATTCACCCCCGAAAGTTAGCCCGAAACACTCAAACTTGCCGATCCAATTGCAGTAATGTTCGGGTAGCCAACAAAATTACAATCGGGTAGCCTACGGGGCATTTGAACACCTTGTCTTGCATAACATAGTCTGGTCTCGAAACTGAGCCTGAAAGCATGACATCACTACCCAAGGTGCAGAGCTATAAGCCTGTAACCTTACTAAGACAGAGCTACAAAACAACATTGTCATATTAGACCTTCAATCCTTGCTTGCTATTTTTGTCACGTTAGATAAAAGCACCATAACGTCCAACTATTATTTATAGTAAACTGCTACCCCGCCAACACCAAGGTTTCCGAATCAGAACCTGGCAACAACAAAGACATGTGATTTAGGCTTTATGTCGGCCACGGTGACTACCACTGAAAGCAACCACCACTCCGCCGCCACCAAGGGTTCTGCATCGTAACATCGGAGAAGATTAGTCGATTAGGTAGACAACACCAGATACAGCCTGTGGCAGCGGTGATTCTAAATAAGAGAGAGGTCATAAACCCTAGTTCTTGAAATAGCAGTCTTTGTGTTTTTAGATTGCAATTTTTATCTTATTTAATTTTTATTTTATGACTATTGTTTAATGACTAGCAAAAAAGAGAGTCATAAATATTCGTTTTGTTTTGTTTTATAATTGTTGCTTAATGACTCGCAAAAAAGTGAATCATAAATCTTCTAAATTCTAGAAAACATGACTCTTTTTTTATGACACACACATTTGCGAGTCAATAATAGCCGCGAGTAATAAATTGTTAGTCATTAAAAGCTATTTTTCTAGTAGTGATACAAACCAACAAAACATTTAATTTTAATACAAAGAGTCAATTAACGCTATTCACAACATCGGTTGATCTACACGTCAAAAGTATCTATTTTAGTTGAAACCTAAACACATCGTAACCGAAAACACTACATATTAAAAAAACTAAAATGTAATGAAAATTAAAAATCATCACTACTTGAAAATTCATAATAAATTAATAACATCGACTATGGATAAGATGAAAAACAGACAAACAAAATGCCATACATTAAACCATCTAGACTACAGAGAACAAAACAGTATACATTTAAGTATACTTGAAATTAAACTCATCTTAACAATAAATATAGCTCATCTGGGTGGAAAAAAACTACGCCCAAAATGATATTAAAAGCGACATTTATAGTCCATTTAGGTTAATTAAACTAATATAAAAATTTAATATTCAAAATAGTATTAAGCTAAATAAATCTGCGTAACACGCGGGCTAAAAGATAGTGTGTGTGTGTATATATATATATATATAGGGTGAGGATCCTAAGAGAACTTTTTTTAAAATTGAGAACTTTGAGAACTATTTTGGGCAAAAAAAATCTTTTAAAAAAATTATAAAACAAAACTTTTTAAAAAGTATAAAAAACATACACAAATTAATTTTTTATTCTAGTTTCATAAAAAATAAAAAAAAACTAATTATACACATATGTATGTTTTTTAATCTCAAATTACAAAATGTACACATATGTACATCATCATTTATTTTATTTGTACATATTTGTATAAAGAATAACATGCATAAAATTAAAAAAATAAGTATTATACATATATGTATAATTTTGCTAAACCATATTTCTTAAAATCTTTTTTTATTTTTTATTTATGAAATCGTGATGAAAAACAAAAATGGTTCTCACATTATCCCAATTATATATATATATATATAGAGAGAGAGAGAGAGAAAGAAAATGGATTAAAAGAAAACTCATCCTTAATGAAAAAACTAAAACAGTTATAATGAATAATTTTTAATTAAAAATAAAAAAATACTTTCAAATTTACATTTATTTCATTCTTATATTTTGTTACACTTCACACGAAAAAAAAATATAAAAAGAACACGTGGTAATGCATATACGTGTTACTGTGCGATAGTGTTGTATTACACATGTTCAATGTTGTGTATTTTTATCTTCAGTAGTGTTTAATTATATATCAATATTTGTGTATTGTATGTGTGTAGTAATGTTGCATTATATGCATAAATAAAAAAATAAAGTCGATATAGTGCATGCGCATTAGTGCTGTATTGCACATACGTACTAATGTGTATTCGATGCGTACATTAGTCTATTGCATATATGCAACTGTGTGTACCAAATATGTGCAATATAACAACACTGTTGCATATATGCAATACATACTATTTCACACATGTATTAAACCGATGTTTTTTTGTTGTTGAATAATATCAACTTATAAAAATAATGTAAAAAAAACTATCAATTTTTTTAAAGGTTAAAAATAATTATTTAAAAGTTTTGAGTTTTTTTTAAAAGGAGTTTTCATTTTATCACGTCCCTATATAGATAGTGCATACATAAAATTTTAACCTTTTCTAAATTGAGATTATATAATTATTTTGAAATAATTATTTAGTTATCAAGTGTTACAATAAATATATTATCACACAAATTTGAAAAATCTACTAACAATGTGTTCTTGCACAAGCCCATATTTCAGTATTGTTCAAGACATAAGGCTATTTAAGTTTTACCCCAAAGTGCTTAAATTGCTTAAATGTTTTATCATCAATCAAAAATTTGATAAAAATACAACATTAAGGGGTTAAAGTTAGAACGTAGATTGTGACATCATTATAAGTGCTAAACATTTTGTATGATAGGCACGTAAGACCGAACTGCGTGACATGTAAGTCAATTGTTCAACCTTAATGTTTGAATTGCAAAAATAAACCCAAAGTTTGTCAAAAATATGTTTCAGTTATCAAAATGTTTTGACCAAATATTAGGGGTTGAAGTCAAGTTGAGGTGATCTATAGAAAGCTAATTAAACTTTGAGAAGAAATAAGAGGCATCGTAAATCTGATTAGTGGGATTCATTTGAATCTTTTTCATTAATTGAACCTTAAGGATATTATAGATTTAATGAAAACCAGGATTTAACCCCGTGTTACACACGGGTGAAAAACATATCAACAAACTTTATAAACATACACAACATATTTATTTAAAAAAAGGATAATTTTACTTAGATTATAAAACATTACATACTTATTTTAATTCAAATACAAAATTCAACATTTAAGACATAGAAAATATTAAAAAGGAATTAAAATTTTTCTACAACCTAAAACGTGAATACTCGATAAAAAAACCACAATCTATAATGAATGTTTTAACATAGGTAGAGTATAAGACCTAAAAATTAATAAAACATATTAGTAAAAAAATTTATAATATTTGTGTTACACGTGCTGAATAATACATATTAGTAAAAAAACATCATTTTATGTTTTTACACATGCTGAATAATTTATTATGTAGTTGTGCTAATCAAACTAAAAGGCCGATTGAGGATACAATTTCACCTTTTTTCACAAGTACATTTTTTTTTTTCAATTTGTCTAATATCAATTTTTATTATAACTTTGTCACACAAATGAAAAAAGGAAAATAAAAAGAATAAAATGGAGATCACTTGTTATATATATACTGTTGTGTTATAAAACACACTTGTTTTCCGCACCTTTTTGTCGTCTTTTTATTGCTTAATTATCTAACAAATAATGGTTTTGGCTTTGTTTTAACATGATCTTACAAAGTTTATTAGTTTTCGTAGGTTACGGGTTTTAAAAGAGAAAATGACCGAGTTTTTGCAAGACTTAAAGGGTCTTTTTGATTAAATCTTGAAGAACCAAGTTGAAGCCCGACCCAAGCCCACTAGTAGAAACCCTTACATGTTATTATATATTATAACATAATAAATAAAAAAAAACGCTAGACCTCTATAAGAATTCCGTGCGGCAGGAGGGTAGGAAGAAAAAAAACCTTAAACTTTCTTTTATTTAGTACGAGGAATCAGAAGGGAGTAAATCACAAAAACCAACCCTTTGAGTTGCTCAAAGTTTTGTGGCCAAATTCAACCAACAAAGAATATTATATCAATTCTTGAGGGTTGGCAAAAGTGGGCAGCATGTTAGTGCACAGTTTTATCGTGTCGAGTCTTGTAATTTTCGTTTGTAATTTATTATTATTTTAATGTAAGGGTATTTATGGAAATCAAGTTAGTACGTTAAAGTATAGGCTAATTCGTTAAGGATGTTTAACGAATTAGCCAGTTCGTTATATGTAAGGCCCATTCGTTAAGGATGTTTAACGAATGAACTGTAAGTTCGTTATGTATGTTCCCATTCGTCATGGAATGTTGACGAATGGGGGCATAACGAATCAAAGATTCGTTATGCTTTCCTTATTGAGTCTTGTATGTTAACGAACTGGATCCAATTCGTTACGGGATATGTAACGAATTGGTATCCATCGTCTATATATAGGGTGTTCATACCCTGATAATTTAAGTTTTGTGTTTAATAGTATCGAACCTCTGCTCAAATCTCTCCAGCTCAATTAATCCTTACAGTATTCCTAATCTACATATTACAATTAATACTATACGTAGCTGTGTGTGTATATATATATATATATATATATATATATAACTAATTAATAGCATATAAAAAACTAGATCCTTATAGGTAATTAGATCTAATCGGATTATTGATATTGAATAGATCAAACGTATTCTCAATTGGTATCAGAGCTTTTAGGTGTTAGATTGCTCTGGATTATGTATTAATGGTTTGTGTTTGAAACTTATTGATCGAATTTCGGTTCGTTTAAGTTTTATTGAAATTTTGATTAAAATGACAGTTGATACTGTTGATTATGGATTGATTTGGTTCGGATTGAGTTTGGTGAGGATTAAGGTAAGAGTGTGTGAACTGAATTATGTATTTGTGGTTGATTGGACTGGTTTTGGTTTGGATTGGTATGTGTACGGAACAGGGGATGATATTTGTGGTAATTGGTGTTTGTTGATCGATTAAAGTATACAGGATAGATAGATTTGGGTTCGCGAGTGATTTACGAGTAATTTGAACTATGATTTGGCAGATTTGGTGTTGTATTGAGGTAGTATTACATATATTTAGTTGGATCTTTGGTTGAGTTTGAATATGGGAATTTCCAGAATTCTGGAAATTACCTTGAAGATTTGAAGATCTGCTTGAAGATCGTTAATGGCTATAATTCGTTATAGTTAATTCGTCACCCACGTGTCTTAATTCGTTATTCTTTTCTGAACAGATTCATGCCACGTGGCGAGTTTGTTACAACCGTCTAACAACATTGTTCGTTATCAACTGTAGTTGATTCTTGCTTACTATTCCAAGTTCGTAATCACTGATTCGTTACCTTTAATCACTGATTCGTTATCAATTCGCTTATTGATTCGTTCAGTGATTCATTACTTATTCGTTCTTGATTTGTCATCTCAATTCCTCAAAAATTCGTCAACATTTCGTTATTAAGTCGTTATGCTGATTCGTCAGTGCTTCGTTAGTGACGTATCTTTGATTCGTTACGAATTCGTTATAATCTAATTCGTTACTAGTTCGTCATTATTTCTGATTCGTGAAGATTTTGTTCTTACTTCGTTCCTAGTTCGTGAAAGTTACTATTTCTGGTTCATTACAGAAGTTTCAATTTTAACCCTCAGGTTTGACTTTTTGTCAAATTTGAACTTGGTATTTACAATGGCTGGTTTCTACGCGTTTGCATCCCAGAACGTGCTTATGCAACAGATGTTACACTTGGATGCTGAAATTGAATCCCATTCAAAATGTCAACGATTGATGAAATTCAGTTTTTTTGCAAAATAGGAACCATGATTTCGAGCACATCTTGGTTCTGTGCATCCGGATTGTTCTAGATGTCTTGATGATGTCTACACTGCACCAATGATTGGTGATGAGACTACATGTTTTACCCTAAAGCTTTTACACAGTATTCATAAGAAGAGAAGAAGGCTTTAAAGATCGAGACTAAAGCATATTCAACTCTTACTATGGCTTTACCTGATAATATATTCCATCAAGTTGGAAGATCAAGATCTGTGCTTCATTGTTTTAGCGCATTAGAATGAGAAGCATGGGAAATACTGAAGAGGGCAAGAAGGTAATGTTAAAGTTCCAATTTCAAAACTTTAACTTACTCAAAGGTGAAACTGTTGAGGAAATGCTTACTCGTTTCAATCACTTAATAGCTAAAATGAATAAGTTAAAGATGGAACCTTCTGAATCTGACAAGATGGATATGGTTAAAAATGCTTTACCTAGCTCATACTCAACATTCCTGATGGTGTTGAAGGAGAATAATTATTTCAAAAACGAAGATTTGACGGCTTCAGAATTTATGCAAAAGATTGAAGCTAGAGAATATGATTTGAAATGTCAAAAGTCATCAAAAGAAGTTCAAGATCCATCTTTCTATGGTGGATGTAGGCCTTTAAGCACCACAACATCTCTGATCACTGCATTTCTTACTCAGAATACAAATGAAGGATCAACAACAACTTGTAGTGATCCAATGTATGCTTTTTGGCATCTGGTTTCACTGATAACTCTGGAGGTTCTAGAACTTCTGCTATAGCAAGTCAATTTTCTGCATCACCTAACGTGAACATTAAAGAGGCTGAACAAAATTTTGCCTTTATGTGTGCTTTCATGACTTCGTATGAAAACTTGGTTGGTAGCAAAATTGCCACGAGTGATGCAAAATTGCCACGAGGTATGGTTAGAATTGCACGAGAGCAAGTTTTGGTCTTATCTGGTTTAGTTTTGCATGCAAATATGTGTCTTAGATCGGGTTAGATATTGTTACCCCTTTATCCCTATAATTTCTAGTACCAATTTTAAGCGGGTTTTATGTCGTTGAGTCCGAGAGGAGATGCGTCATTAGGGTACCTTAGTAATCCTTTTCCCGATGCATTTATTCAATCTTCATAGATTTATGAGGGTTAGTTGGTGAGATCGAGAGGTGATCTGGCGAACTTTAATGAGCCTTAGTTGATTATTTTAAAATCCCGGTGTCGTGTGATTAGTTAATTCCGTTAACTGATGAGCTGTCAATAGGATTCTTGTCTAGGTAGTCGTTTCTCCATATTCGTTAAAACCCCGTTAGTGCCGTTAAGTTTTCCAGTTAGTTTTGTTAAGTTAAGTTAGTTTTAAATTAATTAAAATAAAATAAAATCATTTAAATATTATTAGGTAGGACTTTGATTAGGGTTTATAATCTGAGTTGTTCTCACGTGTTTTCGAGTTCGATATCCAGACTTTCCTTTTCTTTGCTATACGCAACCGGTACACTTGCTGTTTGTGTGAAACATGATAGGTTTTTTGGTTTTTAAAGCTTAGTTGCGATTCGTGTTTTATTTATATATATTTTTTCACACATCAAGTTTTTGGCGCCGTTGCCGGGGACACGATTTGAGGCGATTAGAGAACGACCCGAGTTTAGGGACTTACCTATTTTCCTTTTACTTGCTTATTTGTTTTTATATGTTTTTTGTTAATTTTTAGCCTAGTTGATTTTAATTTTTTCTTTTTAGTTGTATGCGTCATACCTGCTCACAAGGACCACCGAAGCTTGAAACTTCTAACGATACCGAGAAAGTCCAGCCTGAGAGAGAGCGTTTTGTTTTACCAACAGGTTTCGATTCTTCTTCTTCTTCTTCTTCTTCTTCTCCTTCTTCTTCTTCTTCTTCTTCTTCTTCTTCTTCTTCGGCATCTTCTAGGGATAGGAACATGGGTGACCAATCGCCTAGGAGAGTTGTAGCTTACTATGGTAGGCCGATTCCGAATCCTCATTCTAGCATTACCTTACTGGACGGTGCCGCCGCTGGAAACTGGTCCATTACTGCTCACGTCAAGCAACTCATCAAGACCGCACTCCAATTTCAAGGGCTAGAGAGCGAAGATCCTTCAAACCACATCGACATGTTCGTTCAAATCTGTGAAACTTTGAATATCGGTAACATGAACGATGAAGCCATCTATCTTTATGTTTTTCCCTTCTCACTTGCCGGCAAAGCCTACAAATGGCTGAAGTCACTACCTGCTGGATCCATCACCACTTGGGCGGGCCTTCAAGAGAAATTAATGACCAAATTTTTTCCGCTATCTAAATCCGCTCGACTCCATGATGAGATTTGTTCCTTCCGCATGAGGTCTCACGATTCTTTCGGGGAAGTTTGGGAAAGATTCAAGGACCTCCTTAGTTGTACTCATCACGGTTTAGATAAGTGGATGCTCATCGAGAAATTCTACAATGGAGCCACTCACCACCTGAGAGAGATGTTGAACCAAACTGCTAACGAGAACCTCCTCAAGAACAAAGATCCCGATGAGTGTGTCGTCATTTTTGATGATCTAGCAGCGAGCTACGAGGGGCACGGGGCAAAAACTCTTCCACTTCATCGAGAGGAGTACATCAGGTCGATTCGAACAATAGCAAGCAGGCGCAGATTGTTGCTTTGAATAAACTCGTTAGAGATCTTACTATAAAGAGCGTCGCGAAGTGTGAGGTTTGCCGAGGGGGTCACGACACCATTGTCTGTCCTGTTAAGCCTGGTAGCAATTAGGAAGAGGTTGACTACGTCAACAACCCCTTGAGATATAAACCCACGCCTTCAGCGAGAACACTGGTTGGAGAAATCAGAATAACTATCGAGGGGGACAAGCTAGTGGCTACCAAGCCCATACCAAAACCAGCGTCGATAGAATCTATTCGGGTAGGGGAGTTCAGGTCAGGAGAGTTCGGAACAAGCGGGGAGAGAGGAGAAGAAATCCTCACCGTAGGAGATGATGCATGAGCTGCTGAAGTGAGATGAGAGGAAACGAGTGAAAAATGAGGCAAAATTTGCGGAACACGATACTATGTTGATGAACCAGGCCACATATCTAGCTAATCATGAGCGTCACGTCTGGGAGATTTCCAGCCAGTTATCTGAGAGAGCACCGGGTTTACTACCGAGTAATACCGAGAAAAATCCGAGAGGGTTCGCCATAATAGTGACTACTAGGAGCGGTGCAAGAAGAGAAAGTTTAGGTTCCCAGCCGGATCTACACAGGTGTATCTCGTAACACGAGGGTGCGGAATCCCCACGTAATACGATACGAGCGTAAGATAGATAATACGTTGAACCGATAAACAAACACACGTTACAATACTAATAAACACGATTGTATTGCAACACTTCAACACGTGATATCGATAATCACTAATACACGTTCGTCCTTGGCCTTATTAAACCAAAGCCGAAGTTGAGGTATATATAAGCCTCGACAACTTCGCCTAACATACTAGGCGAAGTTGTCATAACTTCGCTTATCTCCAAGTTCGCCTACATCTCAGGCGAACTTGTGTAAAACAATATTCAAAACCAAAACAAACAATATAACACTATTACAGACACATACAAAACACTAGATACTGAACTACTGACATTATGCACCAACAGACTCCCCCTTGGCAGTAGCTTCATATCTCTATCTTCATTCTCGTGTCGTAATCCCAAAAATCTCGTGTCACCCGTCTTCAAGCATGAACGCCCTGTCTTACACGGAAAGAGACCACCCTCTGATACTTCTTGGCTTCATCTTTCCACGCAGGAATGTAGAATATCTTCTTATCGTTTAGTACCTTCAAATCAGCTTGAGACAAATTTACCAAATGCATGGGATCATACACTCTCAGAATCTCCTGTTCGTCCTCATCTTCCATAACAACTTCAGCTGTTTGACTATCAATGTACCACCATTTGAGACTCTTTAAAACATCCTTGGGCATTATCTTCATTGGCACTTCTTTCAAACACCGAATCGGCTTATATTTCATCACCATCCAAGGTTTGCCATCAGCTCACATTCCCTTTTCCTTATCTTCAACTAACTTCCCTTTCTGAGGCTTTAACAACTTAAATATCTTCTCTTTCACACTTTCTTTCCACACAATCTTCCCAATTATTCTAGCCATATTGTCATCACTCCTATTAATCAAACCCAATCTAGCCAAATCCTTCACCTCACACTCAGGCGAGGTATTGAGCGATCTCAACGTCCTCTTAAAATACTGAATCCCATCAAAGCGTTTAATCACAAATAACTTTAACTTCTCATCATACAGCCAGCAAATAATACCTTTCTTCGACTCAGCATACCCTTTGATATTGTAACTCTTTTTTAATATTATTGGAACCGCTGGCTTCTTTGTCTTAACAAACCACTGAGCGTAGCCTTCTTTCCATCTCGGTTGTTCTTCTCACTCAGACTCATCTGACACATCCATATCTTGACTCACATTCACCTTGTCAACGTCTGGAATATCATGTTCTACACTATCATCTACAATCTCACCTTCTTCTATCTCACTATCAATCACAATCTGTTCTCCTATCTTTTCAATCTCCTCAATAGTTAGCACATCATCATCACCCACATCATCATCACCCAACATTTCCTCATCATTAACAACCACGACATTTTCACCACCTGATCCACCTGCCGTACCAGTTGACTCCCTCTGAGATGTGGAAGTCCCAAGAGTTTGTTCGGTTCTTGGCAAATCACCACCTGCACCTTTCGATGCATTGGGATCATCGTCTCTATCTTGACTCTTCTTGGTTCTCAACTCGTCGCCTTTGCAGCTCGTCTCCCCCTGAGATGCTAAGAACTGTTTTAGAGCATCAAATAGTTTACCGTGCTCAACGAGGAGGGACGATTGGATCTGATTTTCTGCTACAAGTCGCTGGATAGCTTGAGTCTGGATTAGATTGATTCTTGACTGTTCAGCAACTACCGGTTCAAGAGCAGCTATCCTTTCAGAATCAGACAAGGTAGCATCAAAATCAAAACGCATGTGAGAAACGTCTTGAGCATAAGGTGGAGGTATTCCCAAACTGGCTGGAATATCAGAAACAGGCTGAACAGTAACCGCGGGTGGTATTGTGACCGATAACCCCGCAGTAGTTACCAACGTTAACTCAACAAATCTTGCAACAACCTCTGATGGAGTAACAGTAGGATGTGGCAAGGAGACTATCTCTGGAGCAGAAAACTGAAACGTGGTGGGTGGAATACCAAATGATGATGACGTTGTCACCACGGGAACACTTGAGGTGATTGGTACTGTCACAGTCATCGAAGCAGGAAACATAGACATACCAGATAGCGAGGGTGGAGAGAAACGAACCACCCTTGAGCTTTCACCCACTCCTGAACTTTCACCAGCTCTGACCTTCTTCGATCTTCGTATCAACTTGTCTAACTCCTCCTCATAGTCAGATTCACTGTCATCCGAGTCTCTCTTTCTCTTGCCATGTATTCTTTCTTGTCTGACTAGAATCTGTTGTGCTTCAGCAATATCATCAGTGGAGGAGTCAGAGACGGTTCTCTCAGAATCTGCTACAGACGTAGCTACCATCGATACATTCACACCAGATGCCTCAACTACTGGGGCTCGAACCTCAGCAGCTGGATCAATTTGTTCCATGTCAAAAAACCCTTGGCCACCAAAGGCTGCTTCAAGATCGACCTGTTCTTCCGGAGCTGCAATAGGATCAGCAGGTAGTGCTTGCTGTACAGGTGGTTGAGGAACATCAGCTTGTTGCGGTGCCGGGTCACGAAATTCATCTCCTAGAGGAGCAATATACGCAGGGTTCACCAAATAACCAAACAATGCAGTGTGCCGCGGACGAAGTTCTGGTTTGCTACGAGCACTTGACGACCTACATTGCGCAAAGATTCTCTTACTTACACTCTCAACATAACGGATACGATGTCATTGAGGCAGCTTAGGTGCTACATGATTCAAAATCATCTTTAAAAATCTCGGGTACATTAAAAATCTTTCCCTGGAGACCGCGTGTCTCTGACGATCAATTTCATAAAACACCATCTGACTAAAGCTGTAGGGCTTGTTGTAAGTCAGGGCTGTCATTGCAGATTGCATCGTTGCCCCTATACCGTCAGTACCAGGTTTACGACCAGACATGCACACTATCATCACGTGCATCAGAAAATGCCACTGATCCAATAAAAATCCCTTTCGCCTTTGAGTGTCATCCAATGGACCCGAATAACCCATGCGTAGAAACGCACCATCTCTGAATGGAGCTGGAAAATCTATTGGATCATCGGTAGTTTCAGCCCCGAACTTCAAAACGACCCTTATTTGATCTGCCGAGAACTGTATCACCTGATTGTTCACTGTAGCACGCATAACTGGAGGATCAACTCTACAGTCATATTCTACCGTTCGCAAAAAGTCCTCAATATTTGGTAGAGAAATGGGGAGAGTAGTAGTGATGGCATGAAAAATACGTGAGCGAACAATGAAGGATATGATCTCACGATAGTCGTCGATACCACTAGCATCCGGATCCAAAGTGATATACATGTTGTGACCCGGAAAGAACTGTCGGTTGTTGTCACCACCTTCGTCACCACCAGCCCCTGCCACAGCAGCTATATCTGCACAACAAACAGTCTAAGTTAGAGCATTGACGTAGTAGATCATAACTTCGCCTGTTACCATGAGAGAAGTTATGATAACATCTAATGTGCAGGCGAAGTTAGCCATATGGCGAAGTTGAGTACAACTTCGCCCTAAACATTAACTTCGCCTGAGAACAAACCAGAACTTTTAAATAATATAAGCTTGAGCAGGCGAAGTTAAACCTAAGGCGAAGTTGAATATAACTTCGCCTAATCCTAACTTCGCCTGAGAACAAACCAGACTAATTGAATTAAAACAAACTTGATCAGGCGAAGTTATACCTAGGGCGAAGTTGAGCACAACTTCGCCTAAACCCTAACTTCGCCTGTAACTGAAACGGCGCAAACAGATGATCATTTCAAGGTTCGATTAACACCATTAATATGAATTATAGGATAAACCGATCCTACACTCCTTTATCACGGACAAGAAATAGATAAAAATGAGGTTCGATTCAAGGATCAAGTTCGCCGAGGTTCGGAGTGTGGGTATAAGTTCGCCTGGTGTTTGAAAGTTTGTAAAGTGTTTGACCAAGTTGACCCCTTATATAGGTCTGAAAATACATGGGCGAAGTTAAGGTTAACTTCGCCCCTGTGACAACTTCGCTGCTAAACAGCTTATCAATAACTTCGCTTAAGGTCAACCAGGTGGTCAACTTCGCCTCTTTACCTTGCCTATTTTAATTTACAAGCAAACCTTATAAATTTGATCAAAATGCAACTGGCTTTTAAGAACCAAGTAACCAAGTTTTAAACCATAAAACAAAATATGCAATGAAAATTTTAGTAATTAAATAAACGAGATCAAATTTCAGTCTTGACGAGAACCTGCATGTTTTAGAAAAGATCCGAACAGGAATCATATTAATTAAGTGGCTGTCACATAGATTCATGTTCAGCGGTATTATGACATAAAGAAACAGGTTGTAAGCAGGTATAAAACTAGTATGGTTTTCATCGCTTATGTGATACGGATTAGGTTCAATTAAGCTCAAACTTTAGATGGACATCACTTGAGAGATTGTGATGCCTCCTATCTATTCTCAAAGCGTATTTGGCTTTCCCCAAGTCACCCCGAGTTGACCTCGACCCGTAGTGTCTGATTAAACAGTAAGTACATATCGATCTTTTGAGTCTTCTTCCCGTTCTCTTTCTTGCCTTTTGATTGATATTTGAAACATCATAAGCTTCAGAAGGCTCAACAACATATATGTTTTTTTTAATAAAGATATTAATACAGCTTCAAATAATAGACAACTGCAAGTCCCGAATCTGGATCACTGAGGTACTTGACACACCATCTTCTCGGGAATCAGAACACTCACGGGCTCGTGTATGACTGGGTAATCACTTTTCTGCCTATCATTCGGAAAGATGTATATGGAGACATGCACAACTCAGAATGATTCTCCACATTAAATCGAGGAGATTTAGTTTGTATCACTTCTACTTTTACGCACCATAGTAAGCTACCATAACA
Source organism: Bidens hawaiensis (assembly GCF_021521415.1). Classification (NCBI taxonomy): domain Eukaryota; kingdom Viridiplantae; phylum Streptophyta; class Magnoliopsida; order Asterales; family Asteraceae; genus Bidens; species Bidens hawaiensis. The sequence continues at coordinate 84,672 of NW_027491641.1, forward strand.
TACAATGGCTGTTCTAGAGTCTTTTAGGCCTAATAACTTCACCAGTTAAGCACACAGAATTAGTTTTTCTATCACTTTCCATGGTTGGATCAATTTTCTTTTAAGCATTGTATTGAAACTTCTAACGAAGTTATAGACTTGAAAAATTATATCATCTCCCTAAAAAAAATTTAAATTTTATCGCCCCGATCAAGTCAAAGTCTTCAGGTAAACGGCTATCCTGAAGATCCATTGGATCAGCTGGACTGACCACATACGAGTATGTGTCCTTCTAACTAAGTATGAACGACTATTTTTCAGCGAAAGAATAAAAACGCATCATAAACCGCTCCGGTCACTTTCAATCATCTGGTTAATGGCTATCCTCATAATCTACTAGTAGAAGTGAGGATCAAACATATCCGAAGATGTGTCCTTCAAACTTAAGCAACCGACATAATTTTAAGCGATAGTGATGTTTTTTTTTTGTTTTAATAAAAGGAAATAAGGTTACTCGGGATTGATCATCCCATTAAGCTCAACAAGATTTTGAAAACGGGATCGGTCAAACACTTTAGTAAAAAGATCGGCGAAATTATCCAAAGAATAAACCTTTTCAAGCACAATTAATTTCTTCTCAGCACAATCCCGTATAAAATGATGACGAATGTCAATGTGTTTAGTTTTGCTGTGTTTGACGGGATTGTTAGTTACTGAGATTGCAGCAGTGTTATCAATGCAAATAGGAGTTTGAGTGAAATTCAGACCGTAATCGCGCAATTGCTGTTGTATCCAAAGAACCTGGGAGCAGCAGTTTGATGTTGCCATGTACTCTGCTTCGCAGGTGGAAATGGCTACTGAGGTCTGCTTCTTGCACTGCCATGACACCAATCTTCCTCCCAGAAACTGACATCCACCGGTTGTTGACTTCCTGTTCTGATTGCACCCTCCATAGTCAGAATCTGTGTAAGCTACCAAATCCAGTTCTCCCCCTTTCGTGTACCACAATCCCAACTTAGGCTTGCCTTTGAGATACCGCAATATTCTCTTCACTTCCTTCATGTGAGATTCCTTCGGGCTTGCCTGAAAACGAGCACAAAGACAAACTGCAAACATAATATCAGGTCTAGATGCAGCTAGATACAATAAAGAACCTATCATTGCTCGATATTGGGTGGGATCAACGTCTTCATCACTGTCAGAATCAGCGCCCAGTTTGTGGTTGATGCAAACTGGAGTATCAAATGGGGTGCTATCGTCCATCTTGAAGCGTTTGAGCACATCATGGACATATTTTGTTTGATGAATAAACATCCTATCTTTCTTCTGATCTACCTGCAATCCCAAAAAGATTGTTAATTCGCCCATGGCGCTCATTTCAAGCCTCTTTTTCATGACTGCTTCAAATTCCTGACACATGGCGACTTTTGATGCAGCAAAAATGATGTCGTCCACATAGACTTTAACAAGTAGAAAATCTCCCTCTTTTCTCTTTGCAAACAGCGTGCTATCGATCTTTCCTCTTTCGAATCCATTCTCAAGCAAGTAATCAGACAAGGTTGCGTACCAGGCACGAGGGGCCTGATGTAGCCCATATAAAGCTTTACTCAGTTTGTACACATGATCAGGAAAATCAGGGTCAGGGAATCCCGGAGGTTGTTCAACATACACCACCTCATCATCTTTACCATTAACAAAGGCACTTTTCACATCTAACTGGAACACTTTCATCTCTTTGTGTGCAGCAAATGCCAAAAATAGTCGAATTGCCTCCAATCTTGCCACAGGAGCAAACACTTCGTTGTAGTCGATTCCTTCTTGCTGATTAAACCCTTTTACTACCAGCCGTGCATTGTTCCGTACGGTTATCCCTTTCTCATCTTTCTTACATTTAAAAACCCACTTTGTACCGATCGCAATTACATTCTGTGGTTTTTCAACTAATTTCAATACTTCCATCTTCTCAAACTGTGCTAATTCTTCTTGCATGGCCTCGACCCACGAGCTATCCTTTAGAGCCATTTGATAATTCTTCGGTTCAATCTGGCTGATGAAGCAGGTGTACAAGCATTCATTTATGATACCCGTGTCTTTGATGCTTGCGTAAACACGTGTGTGTTCATCCAAACTTCTTCTTGTTTGAACACCGTCAGACAGATTACCTAACACGTTCTTCAAAGGGTGATTTTTGTGAATTGCAGAAGTTTGAACCGGACCGACTTCCAGATTGTTTTCTAAATTCAAAGAGAGTTCATCAGTGGGTGATTGATGTTGAGAGTGGAATGGATTGTAGAATTCTTCTTCAGTAGAGGCAGCAGGAGTATCAACGGTATTTGACGAGGAAGGTTGACTTTCCTCATATCACGGACGTTGCTTAATATTCTCCTCCTCGTCATACAGAATCTGTGAAGAAATTTTCTCATCAACTTCTGCAAAATCCAAGTAAGGCATATTAAAAGATTTGAATAGTTTATTAAAAGATTTGAATAGTTTATGATAGTCAAAAGCTTCAGCGGGTACCATGCTAGGCCTTGGTGATTTGTAATTCGTAATGTCAGTGTTACATACCACCTCAACCTTACTGTTCGATAAATTAAAGACTCTTCTGTTGGGAGTCCCAACAACATATCCGACTAAAATACCTTCGTTGGCTTTCTCACTAAATTTTGAGTTTGTCTTTAATATCGTACATGGGGACCCGAAAGGTTCGAGACCATTCAAGTTTGGCTTTCTACCATACATGAGTTCATAACAAGTTTTATTTAATCTTTTAACAGTTAAAACACGATTAAGGATATAACAGGCTGTGGCAACAGCTTCAGCCCAGAACACCACGGGAAGTTTAGCATCTGCTAGCATGGTTCTGGCTCCTTCGATTAGCGTTCTATTCTTCCTTTCAGCTACCCCATTTTGTTGCGGAGTATACGGGGCGCTGTATTGATGTTCTATCCCTTTCTGTAAGCAGAACATCTCCATCTGATAGTTCTTGAACTCTGTACCATTATCACTCCTGATGTACTTAACCTTTCTCCCAACAATATTTTCAACCTTGGTAATCAAGTTAATTACCAACTGAACTGTCTCATCTTTTGCCTTCAGAAAGTATACCCAAGAGTATCGAGAGTAATCATCGGTTACATCCAAGCAGTATGACGTTCCACCTAGACTCTTTACATTCACGGGACCAAAGTGATCCATGTGAAGTAGGTCTAGGGTACTGACAATTGAGTTAACCTTCTTGGAGTGATGAGGTTTTTTGTGTTGCTTTTCTTTCTTGCATGACAAGCATTGATCTTCAAAGTTAAAATTCTTCAAGGGAACACCAAGCACCAGCCCATTCTTGACAATGTAATTCATTTTGCGAAGATGTATATGTCCCATTCTTCGATGCCATAACTCTGACTCCGACTCAGTTTCCTTTGACAGAAGATATGACTCTTCTGTGGTCATCTCAGTTGACTTCATATCCATCACATACGTGTTCTTTTCTCTTGGAGCTGTCATCACCACCCAGGCCTCTGGTATCTTGAAACCAGGATAGAGAACGATTGCCTCATTTTTAGTAAACTGCACCGTGTATTCTTTGTCACAAATCTGAGACACACTCAACAAGTTATGCTTCAGCTCTTCCACAAAATTCACCTTCTCTAACTTCATTCTTCCATTTGTCACAGTTCCAATATCAATGATTCTACCACCACTCTCTCCTGCGAAACTAACCCTTCCTCCTTGAACAGATTTCCAGTCACAGAACAATTTCTTGTTACCAGTCATGTGCCGGGAACAACCACTGTCAACAACCCACAGATTGTTGACAACCCTGTTTGATTGTTCCTGCACAATTAAAGAAATAGATTAAAATCTGGGGACCCAAGACCTACTGGTCTTGGTTCGATTAAATCTGTTGACCGGCATCCAGTACTTTGGTTGCCCAAAGTCAGTTTGAGGATGATTTCTGTAAGTTCTGAAAGGAAACCTTCTAGAGGATTGGCCATGAGGCCATCCAAACCTTAGTGAATTAACTGAATTATAATTGTTGGTTTGGTAGTTAACTGGGAAAAAATGAGACCGATTTCTTTGAAATCTTGGATTAGTCCAATGTCTGAAATTTGGTGTGTTCGCATTCTTACTAGTATCATAATTAATATTCTTTTTATTCTCAGTTTTCGGAGGCCTCATACCTCTAAATTTTCTCTGGTTTAGAGGACAATCAGCAATAAGGTGTCCTACTTGATTGCATCTGAAACAACTTATGTTTTCAACTTTCGTCTCAACAGTTGTTGCAGATGTCGAGATTGCATTACTACCCGTTTGTCTAACATATGGTGGGACAAACAGATTTAGGGAAGAATTCTTTTCATCGGGCTTATATTCCTCCCCACGTTTTAGTAACACTACCTTTTCTTTTACCTCACCCATTTCGGATGACTTGTCCGAATTTGATGAGACAGAGCTAGGGACAGAGATCGCAACGTTAGAACTTGACTTGCTCGTCTCGCTCTTATTAACTTCAGGTTCTTTAGTAGAAATTTTGATTGGATCTGTCTGACTAATCTCAACATTCGCAGATTGCTGATTACTAGGATTATAAGTATAGTTATTGTTATACGGTGGTGGAACTTCAGAAAATCCAATTCCCCCTTTGTTAACCGGGGAACGTTGAACACTTATGATGTGATCTAGCATTGCTGATGAAATTCTAAATTGTTCAATTTTTCTGTTTAGTTCCACCACTTTTACCTGGTAATCAGCTATCTGTTTATCTTTTTCAGCAATTAGTTTGGTTTTTTCTTCTAACACTTCATAACTAAGATCAATTACTTGTATTTTTTCAGCTAGACTGGCTTTAAGACTTCTGATATCCTTTTCACTAGCTTTTATTTTTACCGAGTAACTGTTTTCTCTAGTTTTAGTATAGTGATGATCTTCTTTTAAGGTTTTAAATTGTGTGTCCAAACTAACAAACTGATCAGTTATGGTTTTCAATTGTTCAGACAGATTTTCACATTGTATACAATGAAGTTCAGAACTTACCTCAGAGAGCTGATCGTTCACTTCTGCCATATATGCTTGATTTTCTCCCGTCTCCTTTTCACTTCCTCCAGTTTCGATGTTTACCAAATTAGCCTGTTCGAACACTTCCTCAATTTGTATATTCCAGTTGTATCCACCATTCTGTCTAGATACCATAGCCCTATTCTCACTACCACCCCCATTCTGTTGTGCAGGCTTGTTCTGACTTCATTCGACTCTCTCATTTGTACGTTCCTTAGCAAAGTGACCATTTTGTTGACAGTTGTAACATCGAACCTTTGATTTATCAAACCCTAGTCTTTCTCAAACGAACTTTCTACCCATTTTCTTCATGAATCTCTTTACCCTTCTTACTATCATAGCCATCTGCCACTGCAGGTCCATCTCTTCCAAATCATCATCATCGATCTGATCATAGTCTTCATCCAAAGTTGCAGGGTCGACTATTTTACCTTTGATGTAGTTCTCATAAGATGCAATGAAGGACGCATAGAGAGCAAACTGCTGTTCGGCTGATTTAACACTCATGGGCATCTGTGAATAGTTATAGCTTGGAACATTTGACGAAAAATTTCCAGTTGTGGCTTGAGGTTTTGAAGGATTACTACCTCCAGCTACGAAACATACGTCGTCATCCATATTGAGAATCACATGACCATCACGAGTTGAGTTTGAGTTTGATTCTCCCTTTGAGTAGTAGGCAGATGATTATGATTTTGAACTTGAGCTTGGAGTTATTTTCGCACCATACATTCCCGGATCCTGAACCTGATTAGTTGGTGTCTCCTTCTGAACCATATTGAGTTCAAAATTTCGTAGCTTATTGACCACTCTTTCCAAATCAATCTTGGCAAAGTCTTTATCCTCTCTCATCAGAACCGTGTATATTTCCCATTTCGGTGGAAGAGCATCAAGAAGTTTCTCTACTATCTCTTCTTCTTTGTATTCAATGGACTAGTTACTAAGTTCGGTCATCAAGTGATAATATCTTGTGATGATATCGTCAAGTGATTCATTTTTCAAATACTTGAATACAGAGAATTGGGTTTTTAGCAGCTTTGTCTTGGAAGCACGTATCCCTACATTACCTTCATATCTATTTTCTAGGGCTTCCCGTAGCTCTCTAGCAGTTTTGTACTTCTTGAAGGTATGAAGAATCTCTTGTGGAAGAGCCATTGTTATTGCTGCATGAGCTTTACTCTCTGCCTCATACATTTTCTTTTCCTCCTCTTCCATCTTATTGTACTTCTTAATTTGTTCACGAACTTCAAACAAGGATGTTGGTGGAATGTATCTGTCTTGAATGCAAACCCACATCTTAGCATCTTGATACTACACATACTGTTCAAACCGATCTTTCCAAGCAATGAAATCGGTACCCTTAAGCATTTTTGGAGCTTTAGTTGCTGAACCGGCTTCAACCTCCATTTTTACCAGTTCTGTAATGTTTATTGAAGTCATAGTTGGAAGAAACACGACTCGAAATACAAAGAAAGTATTTTTTTTAAACAGTGACCAGATAACGAAGTTATTATAACTTCGCTTGGATTAACTTCGCTTGGGGTTAACTTCGCTTGGGCTTAACTTCGCTTGGGCTTAACTTCGCTTGGCTTAACTTCGCTTGGGCTTAACTTCGCTTTCACAATAACTTCGCTTAAACCCTACGTAAGATGACGACAACTTCACCTGATGAACACGAGGTTTTGCAGGTTTTAATTGGATGTATTGCGAGGTATGCAAAGGTGTTTTGGGGTATATTTGATGGTGGGAGATGGGCAAGACACAAAAACTAAGTATTTCAACGTAAACTCGTTCCGCGAATAGTCGAACGGAACGATCTTAACACCCATGTGATAATCCCAAACCACACAATCACGAGCAAATGCTCTGATACCAATTGTAGGTTCCCAGCCGGATCTACACAGGAGTATCTCGTAACACGAGGGTGCGGAATCCCCACGTAATACGATATGAGCGTAAGATAGATAATACGTTGAACCGATAAACAAACACACGTTACAATACTAATAAACACGATTGTATTGCAACACTTCAACACGTGATATCGATAATCACTAATACACGTTCTTCCTTGGCCTTATTAAACCAAAGTCGAAGTTGAGGTATATATAAGCCTCGACAACTTCGCCTAACATACTAGGCGAAGTTGTCATAACTTCGCTTGTCTCCAAGTTCGCCTACATCCCAGGCGAACTTGTGTAAAACAATATTCAAAACCAAAACAAACAATCTAACACGATTACAGAAACATACAAAACACTAGATACTGAACTACTGACATTATGCACCAACAGAATGAGAGGCGGATCCTTCGAGAGTTGTCACACCTGCGGTCGATGAAGAGGAACGGGTGGACGAGGAGATCCAGATGGAGCATCCTTCGGCCGAGGCACACCAGCAGACTATTCTAGCGAGTACGAAGCCGACCGATAAACCTTCATAATCATTTAACCCACCTCTCAGAGTCTACAAACCCAAATTGCCTTACCCTGGGAGACTCCGATCTGACAGAGACGATGAGAAAAAGTCCAAGTTCCTCGAACTTCTCAATCAGCTTCACCTGAACATTCCTTTCCTTGAGGTGCTTACTCAAATGCCCAAATATGCCAAATTCCTCAAGGACATTCTTTCCAATAAGGAGAAGTTAGCTGAGGTCTCTTCTATTCTGTTGAGTGCTGGGTGCTCTCCAGTATTGCAGAGCAAGTTGCCTAAAAAGATGTCCGATCCTGGGAGTTTCACAATTCCCTTCATCTTAGGCGACGGTACGGTTCGACATTCTTTTGCCGACCTGGGGGCCAGCATCAATCTCATGATGTATTATGTGTTCTGTAAGTTGGGTCTTGGAGAACCGAAGCCAATCTGAATGAGTATCCAACTTGCTAATCGTTCCGTGAAATACCCGCGAGGTGTGGTCGAGAACATGCTTGTTCATATAGATAAGTTCATCTTCCCGGTGGGCTTTGTCAATCTGGACATGTGTAAGGATGATAGTGTCCCGCTCATTTTAGGCCGACCATTCCTTACCACCGCACATGCGTTGATTGACGTCTGTGAGGGAAAATTGATTCTTAAAGTTGGGGATGATAACGTCACCTTTTACATAATACAATCACTCAAGCACCCCAAGTTGGCGGACGACTCCCTGTATTTCATTGACATCATCGTATCACATGTGCGGAAGTTTTTCACTAATATCTGTGGAGGACCTACCTTGGACCCACGGATCCTCGATAGGGAGATTTCAGAGGTCAAGATGGCTGCCATGACCCCTCAACCATTGATGGATGACACTGTGTCACCACCCCAAGATTCAGAGTCAGCTTAGAACTTAAGGATCTACCCGATCATCTGGAGTATGAATTTCTGGACGAGAGGAAGCTACCCATCATCTTCGCGTCTGCCTTGACGGAGGTCGAGAAATTGAAGTTATTGAAGGTTCTGAAAGCGCACAAGGAGGCGATAGCATGGAAGATTATCGACATCAAAGCGATTAATCCCTCGTTCTGCACTCATAAGATCCTCATGGAGGATAACTTCAAATCCGTAGTTCAGCCACAACAGTGGCTTAATCCGAAAATGCTAGAGGTCGTTAAAAAAGAAATCATCAAACTCCTTGATGCGGGAATCATTCCCATCTCTGATAGCGCCTGGGTGAGTCCAATCCAAGTGGTTCCCAAGAAGGATAGCATGACTGTCGTCACCAGTGAATGGAACGAGCTTATTCCCACTAGGACCGTGACCGGTTGGAGAGTCTGCATAAACTACCGCAGACTGAATGATGCCACTAGGAAAGATCACTTTCCTCTACCCTTCATTGATCAGATGCTTGAGTGTTTGGCGGGTCAGCAGCACTACTGTTTTCTGGATGATTTCTCCGGGTATTTCCGAATCCCGATTTCTCCTGACTGATGATTTTGACAGTAAGTTCCACATCTTGATGAAATTCTCATTTAATGAATTTGATACATCTGTCATGATAACATAACATATATTTGTTACTGCATTAGGATATTGTTTTCATTTTTCAAATTGTTGGTTTATCTTTTGTATTCACCTATATTTTACTCATTTGTAACAGTAACTAGGAAGGTTACCAAGATATAATCCATTTTGATTGAAACTAACCAGTCATTAACTGGCTAGTCAAGTGTTCAACATGATTTGAATCATGAACGTAAGAACGAAACATGTGTTGTCTTGTTTATTTAATGTTGATTACAAATTTGTTCTTATTATCCGGCAACGCTTCTGTAAATGTTTTTATATGCAGAAGTTGTGCATCCAAACTGTAGCTATTCACCTAACGGGACCAAGTATTGTATTCCAAAGCTGCCATCTGATGAAAAACCTTCAATTGGCCTACATTTTAAAACCTGGGAAGCTACACTTGTTATGTACAAGGCATACGCTAATAAAACTGGTTTTGATGTACGAGTTTCAACTATAACGGGGACGAAAGGTGTCATCTCTCATAGGTATATAGTTTGTAGCAAAGCCAGCAGCCCACGTGTCAAAAACGTTGATACCATGGACACGACATCGTCCTCTACCTAACGACGCAACACAAATATGAAGGTTATAGGTTGCAACGCGTGTAATAGACTTAAGGTTCCATCAACCTCAGAAGGATTCGAGATATATCATTTTGAAGAGGCCCATTATCATGGTTAGTGAGCTTAATATGTACCTAACAAGAGGACAAAGACAGTTACAATTCTCAGAAAAGGAATTCATTCAAGGTTTCCAATGTATGGGTTTGGTCCCACAATTGCTCACCGTGTTCAGGCGTCTTTGTTGGGTGGTCAACACTTAGTTAGAGGATTAAAGAATGATTGGAAGAACCAAAAGCGGGATTTTAGGTGTCTTATTGCTTATGCGGATGCTCAAATGGTTGTAGACAAGTTCAGTGACAATATGCTTCATTTGGACAACTATTTTTCCCAACACAAAGTTGTCGACAGTGAGTTACAAGGACTCTTCTTGGCTGATGATATATCTAGACAAAACTACAATTTGTTTGGCGACCGTCATAGATTTCGATGCTATCCTTCTTGCTTCTGACCTTGCAGTCACCAAGCGGTGTTCATGTGTTTTAGCTATTCAAGGTAGATTGTCCATGAGGCCCTCGATGTACTGCCTCTTGTTCTGATTCAACAAGTCTCGTCTCATCTTTCTAAGAGACAATGTTTCACACTATTTTAACATTATTGCCTAAGACGACACTCTATCATGAAACACATAATCGTCATTCATAACCAAAATCCATTCATGACAATTGCAATATCTCACGCATCGTAAATAACCATAAGTCTTAAACTTCAACATTGAATAGCACGAAATAAGTCCTTAAGCAGTCATACACAAAATGAAATAAAATTATTAAATAAGAAATTAATTATTCTCTCATCGAATGCTCCTCTCTACAGTTTCCTATGAATTTACCCCTTTTCGCGCCTCCCGCTTCAATTTCCTTGCAATCCCTTGCCATATGATCAGCTTTATCGCAATTGAAGCATTTCAGGCGATCAGGGCATTTTCGAGAGTAATGCCCACTCTTTCTGTTGGTGCATGATGCCAGTAGTTCATTTATCTCGTGTTTATTGTGTCTGTAATCGTTACATTGTTCTTATCTTGTTGAACTTGTTAGTTTGCTTTTTGTTATAGGCGAACTTGTTAGTAAGCGAAGTTAGGGACAACTTTGCCTAGTATGTTAGGCGAAGTTGTCGTCATATATATAACCCTAACTTCGGCATTCTGTGGAGAACTTGAACGACTGAGTTTTGGAACAAGTGGTGTTACGTGTTTGTTATCTTCGGTTCTCTATTTTGCAATATAACAAGTATTCCTTTGTGTTTACGTGCGTTTTGTGTCATTCAAGGATTACTCGTGTAAACATTCGTATCGTATACGTAGGGGATTCTGCACTCTCGTGTTACGAGATACTCCTGTGTAGAAACGGCTTAGAACCTACAACTGGTATCAGAGCATTTTCTCGTGATTGTGTGGTTCGGGATTATCACTCGAGTGTTTTGGTTATTCTGTTAGACTTTTCATGGAATTGTTTCACGTTAAAATACCGTTCTTTTGTTTGTTTCTCAGCAATACCCTCCAAATCGCACCTCCCTGTCACTCTCACAACCTTCATAATCAAAGAATCAGATCTGGAAATCAAAGCTGATCACCCAACGAAGTTACCGTCATACGGAACTAGGGTTTCAGCGAAGATATAAGGTCAACGAAGTTAACATGTCAGGGAAGTTAGCTTTGTAGCGGGTGGAAGTAGCTCGTCAAAACCTTAGTCCTCAGCTGGAAACTCCTCAGCCAGTGCTTCTAGCAAGAATTACTCAAAGATGCCCATGAGTGTGAAATCAGCTGAACAACAATTTGCTCTTTATGCCTCTTTCATCGCCTCATATGAGAATTACATCAAAGGAAAGATAGTCGACCCTGCAACCTTGGATGAGGACTATGATAAGATAGATGCTGATGACATGGAAGAAATGGATCTGCAGTGGCAAATGACAATGATTGTAAGAAGGTGAAGAGGTTTATGAAGAAGACTGGTAGAAAGTTCGTTGGAGAGAGACCGGGGTTCGACAAGTCAAAGGTTCGCTGCTACAACTGTCAACAAAATGGACACTTTTCTAGAGAGTGTACAAATGAAAGAGTCGAATGAAGTCAGAACAGGCCTACTCAATAGAATGGGGGTGGAAATGAAATAAAGGCTATGGTGTCTCAACAGAACGGTGGGTATAATTGGAATATACAAGTTGAGGAGGTAATTGAACAAGCAAATTTGGTGAACATCGAGAGTGGAAGATGTGACATAGAGTCAGTGGAGAATCAAGCATACATGGCAGAAGTGAACGATCAGCTCTTAGAGGTATGTTCGGAATCTCAGTGTGAACAATGTGAGAAATTGTCTAAATAATTAAATGCTTTAACTGATAAGTATGTTAGCTTGGATAAAGAATTAAAAACGTTGAAAGAGGAACATCACTATTCTAAAAGATATAAGAAGCCTTAAGGCCACACTTGCTGAGAAAATTCAAGTCATTGATTTAAGCTATGAAGTCGTGGAAGAAAAGACTAAAATTATAGCTGAAAAGGATAAACATATAGCTGATTACCAAGTAAAAGTGGTGGAATTAAATAGGAAGATTGAACAGTTTAGGAATTCCTCCATGATGCTTGATCATGCCCTAAGTGTCAACGTTCCCCTATAAACAAAGGGGGAATTGTATACGTTGAAGTTCCACCACCTTTCAATAATAATTACACTTATAATCCCTGTAATCAGCCATCTGAGAGTGTTGAAACTGATTAGACTGTAACGGGTAATGTGAAAGTCAACAAGGTACTCGTTAAAGTCAATCAAGGCAATACTAACGTTAGTACTAACGAATCTGGTCAGACAAATTCTCCTGTCACAAGTCAAGGTTCAAATTCCGTTGACTCTGTCAATGATGTGGGAAAATGTATAATATAAATAAAGAACGAATCACAATTAAGCTTTAAATTTATAAAAACGAAAATCTTATAGAAACCACACAAAACCAGCAAGTGTACCGATCATAAATATAGTATAGCATCAAGGAAGTCCGGATGTCGAACTCAAAGACACGTGAAAACGTTTATGATTAAGAAAACTCTAACCAAGACTTACCAAAATAATATTTATTTAATTTTTAAGATTTTATTTAACTACTTAAATCAATTTAACTAAACGAAAACGTTTGACAAAACACTTTTAGAAAACTTTGATTTAAATTCAATATGTAAAAACGTCTACCTAGGAATGAATCATGTTGACAGAAATAACAAGACAACGGATTGAAAATATTCAAGACACCGGTTATAAAAGATGACACAACCAAAACTTGTTTAAGAAAGTCAAATTACCTCTTAGTCTCTCTAACAAACTTTAACTTATTTTAGTTGATTTTTAAAGAACAAACTGGAAAAACAATTATTAACGTGTCCAAATATCGACTCTCCTCTCAGTCTCCTCGACACACTATCCTAATGGAGACGAATACTACGCAACCAAGGATAGAGGAACAATTTAACTTAACCCAAATTAAACCAACTAATTGCACATAAACACTCAAACTTGACAAGACAAAAACCCGCTCTCGCGCGGTCTTAATTCTAACAAGTAAAAGCAATGAGACAATATTACTTCTTATCACCTCTCGGTCTCAAAGAAGGTGTATTTTAACTGATTTTAGATGATTATATTACCCACTTATCCCTACGGTTGTACTTCCCGCAAATAAACCCAAAACACGAAGTAAAGAACTTAACAAGCAATCAATTAATCAAAACCGATTCAATTAACTAATGCAAGAGGATTATAAGTAATAACAAATAAAACACAGCCATCACACACAATCTAATTTATGGTTTAGTTAAACTTTACATCAATAATTTAAGTCTTGAACATTAACAATCCATTAAACAAGTTAAAATCATTCAACAATCATCTATCCTAGGTAGAACAAACAAGTTTAGCTACATATTAATTTTGGACAGCCATGCATACTTAAGAAAAACATCATAAACATCATGTTAAACATTATAAAACTCATTCAAGATCCAAACACAATAAATCACAAGACAAACAATCAATCAATTGCAAAACAATTCCAATCAAAAGATCAAATCAACTAAATTAGGGTTCTCGAACATAAAGTAAAGTTTATAGATGATTACTTAAGTAATATGGCTGATATTGATGATTTATAAAGTCCCTAGCAGCAGCCCCAAGACTCCTTCTTCTTCCACAGCCGTCCTTCCCCTCAGCCGCCTCCTTTCTTCCTTTTTTTTCTTCTTTTTCCGGCTGCTACAGTGGCCGCGATCGCAGCTAGGGTTTTGTTTTGGTTTTTTGTGTAATTCGGGTATATTGGATGAATAATGGCAGATTTTCCTTGTTATTATCATAATATAATATAATATACGGCTTTTAAGATGTGGGCTTGGGTCGGGCCATGATTAAACTTTGAAACTTTGACACTTAAACCCTCCAAGTTCTCTTTTTCTTGCCTTTTTTTCCACATCTTTCCATAACCTGCACAAAACATTTCAACTTTGTAAAACTTTGCACTTAACCCCCTAAACTTACATAAATTTGATATTAATTCATTAAAACATTATAAAATTGTAAGGAAATATAAGTGTGTTATTCAACACATCAGTCAACATAGATGATGAAGTAGTGTTACTCAAACGGGGGGAGAGTTATGTATTTGATGAAAAGAAATCTTCTTTAAATCCATTTGTTCCCCCCTATGTGAGACAACCTGTCAGTAACACAGCCTCATCTTCTGCTACAATTCTTGAAACGAACGTTCGGATGGACACTAGTTGTCCTAACAGGAGTTGTTTTAGGTGTAACAAGATAGGATACCGTGTCAATGACTGTCCTCTGAAAAGGAGAAATTCTAGAAATATGAGGCCAACTAAAACTGAGAATAAAACGCACTTTAAAACTGATGCTGGTAATAATAATAATGCCTCCAACTTTAATCGTTGGACAAATTCAAGAATTCAAAGAAACCAACCTCACTTTTTCCAAAGAAACCACATATCAGGTAATTTTTGTTGAGTTTTAACAAGATTATCAAAGTGATAAAATCCCTATTTTACCAAAAACGCAGCGGATATAAAAGTTTTAAATCTTGTTAATATGATATGTATAAAACCAATTTTAAACATGCAAAACCCAAACCCGGATCCAAATACGAATTACACACTATCAAATACATGCATGTCACTATAAGTCCATGCATGTTACTACTACCTTTCAATATGACAAAACCGGGTGAAAGAGATGATGATTGAAAGGTAAGAACTTGAATATGGAAGCTCCTCAAGCTAGCATACCCCAAGCTTCAACAACACACCACTTCTAGCTAGGATTTGCACTTGAAAATTTTCTTCTTCTTTTCTTATGCTGGATGAAAATACCCAAGAGAGGAAGAGAGAAAAGTTTACTTGGAAATTATGTGTGTTATGAAAGAATGAAAGAGAAAGACTTGGTTTTATTTAAAGGCATCTTTTTCTCCACCAATAATAACCATTGCATGTTTCCACTCACCTTGCATGTCTCCACTCAAACATATAATAATATTACATTTGAAAGAGTTATTATCTTTTTCTTTTATAAAACTTTAAACATATATATATATATATATATATATATATCCACACATATATACTTTTATAAGTTTATAACTTATAACTTATAAAACCTATTATATGTTAAGAGACATGCTTGGTTATTATTATTCACATATTGTTATTTAACCAACTTAAATAACACTATGTAATGTTCTTTCATAAAACATAAATCATCCATATAATTTGTTTATTACACAAGTACATTTTATTTAGAAACCCCTTTCCAAATAACTCAAGTGTTAATATTCATTTGTTATGATCACATCATATATGAACGAATATTATCGGTGTTTGTCTAGCTTGTTATTGGGTATGACCCGACTTGGATCATAACGTACTAGCCACATCAATTTAATATGTCTCTTGGGCAGACCGAGTCAAACAATCTCCCACTTGCACAAGATACATAGAAGATTGATGCAAGTAGCAAATACCGCCTAACTACGGTTTACTACCCCTAATACGTATGACGAAGTGCCATTCAATAACATCATCCCTTTCAAGTCCCATACTTGAAAATGATTTAGCTGAAACTATCATTTATCCTTTTGCCACAAATGTCATGTTAAATCCAGAGACACAGAGTGATCATTCTCTGTTGATTTAACTTGTCAGGCCTTAAAAATTTAACTCTCAACGAATAAGAGGGACAAATCCCATATTGACTACATACGTCTCTCACTATCACCTTGTACTATACTTGATCTTAGCCTTATGTACTGACATATTTCAGAGCAGCGAAGAACTAAGTCAAAGCATAATAGTCAATGAATATCAAGACCCAATATGTATCTCAGGTCGGAGGATACTATGAAGTTCGCCTTTACTCAAATTTACTTATGATCACAAATCCCAAGGATTCCATGCATTAAAATTGAGAGCGGGTCAGTCCAATATTTATCCCATAAATATCTATGAACCTTGGCAACAACCCTTTGCTATATTCATACCTCATGAATATCTACCAATCCAAGTTCATAATAGTCTTACTTTCACATTTGTTCCCACAAATATGAACGACTACGGACGTTTAGAATAATTCAAATTATTCACGGATTTAAACATACTAAAATGGAACATAACTCAAGAACATGACCATAACCAAAACCATATGATTGAGTTAAAATAAAATTGTTCCAATATCCAAATACAAATTTTGATCAAATCCAATCACTAGAATATCGAAGTCCTAAGGCGCAAGTATGACTCTCATGCTTCGGCCTTTCAAGGAGTTTCGTGAGTGGGTCCGCAATGTTTTGATCAGTGTGAACTTTGCGAATACATATCTTTCCCTTTTCAACTTCATCCCTTATGTAGTTGAATCTCCGCTCAATGTGCCTAGTCTTTTGATGTGCGCAGGGTTCCTTGATTTGAGCAATCGCACCCTCGTTGTCACAAAAGATCTCTAGAGGGTCCTGAATGGTACGAACCACTCCTAGATCGGCAATGAACTTTCTAATCCATGCAACTTCTTGAGCTGCCAGGGAGGAGGCGATGCATTCAGATTCAGTGGTGGATAAAGCTACCACGTCTTGGTTTGCACTCTTCCATGAGACAACACCACCATTGAGAACGAAAACGTATCCCGATTGTGATCGAGAATCATCTCGATCAGTTTGGAAACTCGCATCAGTGTAACCCTTTACAACGAGTTCCTCCTCACCAGAGCCATATATTAGAAACATATCCTTAGTCCTTCTAAGGTATTTCAATATGCTCTTAACATCCATCCAATGGCTAGTTCCCGGATTTTGTTGGTATCGACTTGTCATGCTCAAGGCGCATGACACATCCGGTCTAGTGCAAATCATGGCATACATGATGGATCCTATAGCAGATGCATATGGGATACCACTCATTTTGTCTTGCTCATCCTTTGAGCTTGGACATTGAGAAGCACTCAACATCGTTCCTCTTTGAATAGGTACCAAACCTTTCTTAGAGTTTTCCATCTTGAACCTTTTCAAGATCTTGTCAATGTATGCACTTTGATTCAAACCTATCAACCGCCTTGATCTATCCCTATAGATACTTATTCCCAGAATATAGGTGGCTTCACCAAGATCCTTTATGGAAAAACAGCTTCCAAGCCAGGCTTTCACACCTTCCAAGGTTGGAATGTCATTTCCAAACAGTAATATGTCATCGACATATAATACCAGAAAGGTTATGATGCTCCCACTAGCTTTCTTATACACACATGCTTCATCAGCGTTTTTGTTGAATCCAAATTTCTTAACTTCATCATCAAAACGGTGATTCCAACTTCTGGATGCTTGTTTCAATCCATAGATTGATTTCTTCAACTTGCATACTTTGTTAGGATGTTGTGGATCGACAAAACCTTCAGGCTGAACCATATAAACATCTTCATTAAGATGCCCATTTACAAAAGCAGTTTTGACATCCATTTGCCATATCTCATAGTCATAATATGCGGCAATGGCAAACAATATCCTTATAGACTTTAGCATCGCCACAGGCGAGAAAGTTTCATCATAATCAACCCCTTGAGTTTGAGTGAAACCCTTTGCTACAAGTCTAGCTTTATAAGTATCCAAGTTTCCATGCATATCAGTTTTCTTCTTGAAAACCCACTTATTTCCAACCAGCTTGGAATTTAGAGGTGGAGTAACCAAGTCCCATACTTGATTGTCATGCATGGATTGCATCTCAACATTCATGGCTTCTAGCCATTTGTCACAATCAGATTGCGACATTGCATCTCGGTATGTGGTGGGTTCATCCGAATCAACCACGTAGCATCCATCCATGAAAAATCCATATCTCTCAGGTGGGGTGCTAACTCTACCAGATTTGCGAATGTTTTGTGTGTTTTGATCAACCATTTGATCATCCTCAACAATCTCTTGTTGATTGCTAGTGTCAACCAAACGTGTATCGGCTTGTAGTTCTCGATCCTCTTCGAGTTCTACAGTTCTATCAGTTCCTTCCATAAGGAACCTTCTTTCCAAGAACTTAGCCTTTCGAGCAATAAACACTTTATGCTCGCTTGGATTGTAGAAATAATATCCCATCGAATCCATGGGATATCCTACAAATATACACTTAGTGGATCGACATTCAAGTTTGTCAGGGGTGCAGATCTTAACATAAGCCTCACAACCCCATACCTTTAAATATGAAAATTTTGGAGCCTTTCCATGCCATATTTCAAAAGGTGTCCTATCCACTTTCTTGGTTGGTGCCATATTTAAAATACGGGCAGCAGAGATCACAGCGAAACCCCAAAATGATAGAGGTAATGAGCATCTAGCCATCATGGATCGAACCATGTCCAATAAAGTTCGATTCCTCCTTTCGGACACACCATTATGTTGTGGTGTTCCAGGTGGAGTAAGTTGTGAGACAATCCCACAACTCCTAAGATGTTCTAGAAGCGCATCATTGAGGTATTCACCTCCTCTATCGGAACGTAGTACTTTGATTGTTTTGTTGAGTTGATTTTGTACTTCATTTTGGAAGACTTTGAAAATTTCAAAGGCCTCATTTTTGTGTCTTAACAAGAACACATACCCATAGCGACTATATTCGTCGGTAAAGGTAATGAAGTATCTTTCACCATTTTTTGTCATTGTCCTAAAAGGTCCACGTACATCCGAATGTATGATACCTAATAAGTCTTTCGCCCTTTCATTTGTTCCATTAAAGGGTTCTTTGGTCATCTTTCCCAATAAACAAGATTCACATTCATCAAATGAATCAACATTTGATTTCAAAAGACCATTCTTTCGAAGTGTATGAATAAGATTCTTGTTTATGTGAACAAGACGACAATGCCAAAGAAAAGTATTACTCAAATCCATTTTGAGTCTTTTGGTGTTAGCTTGGTACAACGAGTTATCAATGTATGAGTCATCATGAATTAATTCATAAATGCCATAAAACGGCATCGCTTTAAAATAAAAGACATTATCCATGAAAACATAAATACCATTATCAACAAACTTAAAGTCATAACCAGATTGTCTTAATACAGAAACAAAGATAATATTCCTAGTCAAACTAGGGGAATATAAAATGTTTTTCAAAACAATTTCCAAACCATTTGGAAGCTTTAAAACATAATCTCCTCGGGCTTGGACGTCAACCTTTGCTCCATTGCCCATGAAGAGACTTATATCTCCTTTCTTCACCTCATTTCTCCTTTTGAACCCCTGCAATGAATTGCATATGTGAGTTCCACATCCGGTATCCAATACCCATGTGTTAGAAGAAATAATATTAAGATCAATGTGAATAATGAAAGTTGTACCTGAGGTTTGCCCCGCATCCCTCTTAGCTTTCAACTCCTTGAGATAGGTTGGACAGTTTCTCATCCAATGACCTATCTCACCACAACCAAAGCACGGATCCTCAGCGCTAACCTTTAGCTTCTTTGGCTTTGGCTCCGCCTTTGCCTTTCCCTTGAACCCCTTCTTGACTTGCCCCTTACCAACGGCAACCTTTACTTTTGGTTCCGGGTGATGCCTTTTCATTGAGCCACCCTCATTGATCGCAAGAACGGGTAAAACCTTTTTACCCATGCCGGCCTCGGCTGTCTTAAGCATTGCGTGAAGCTCACCAATGCTTTTGTCCCATCCATTCATGTTGTAGTTCATGACGAATGTCTCAAACCTTTTAGTTAAGCCATTTAGGATTAAATCCGTGGCTAACTCTTTTGAGACGGGACAGTTAAGCCGTTCAAGCCGATCAATGTGGCTCTTCATCTTAAGTACATAAGATGAAATAGATTGGGTTTCTTCCATATGACATGCATGAAGCGCTCGAACCATTTCGAATCGCTCAACCCGAGCTTGAGTAAGGAACATTTTCCTAAGTTGGGTTATCATGTCATATGCCCCATGATTCTCGAAATCCATTTGGATCTCGGGAATCATTGTTCCCAACATGAGGCAAGAAACTTGCACCGAATCCTCGGTGTATTTTAACCAATCCGCATTGGCATCCAAGTTATTGACATCGGGTTCATCGGGAAAAGGATCGTCTAAAATATAAGACTTCTTTTCTTGCTTGAGAACAATTCTCAAGTTTCGATACCAATCCATGAAGTTGTTAAAGTTTAGACGATCCTTATCCAGAATGGATCTTAGTGATAGATTATGCACGTGTGGGATAATTGCGTTCGGTGCGTTGTTTGCGGCCATCTAAAAGAATTTTAACAAAGTTCAAATTAGTATTTTCGATATTAACATAATTTTAATCTTTAATACCCTTTAAATGTCTCCAAGACAATTATTGATTAAAATCTAGAACCCAACATTTCATTCAAATAGTAGTTAGGTGACCTTTATCCTACTATTCGAATTAACAAGGTAGTCAACGTTTGACAATTGCAACCCTTTGCAACTTCTAGTTTTATGGGATCGGTTAAACATCATATGTTTAGTTGGTATGTTAAATCCCATCAACACCTTTGAATGCCATGTTAAGGTGATCCTATAGTCATGGTTTCAAATCAAGTCGTCCTACTTATACACACGTGTGAGTTTACTCAAACAAGTGGTTAGGTGATCCTAATGCCAAAAGTACTTGTAAAATCACCTTAAGATCACAAGTTTTCTTAAAAGTGCTTAGGTGATCCTAACTCACTTTCAAGTCTACAAGTGACTTAAGTGTCGTATAAAAGGATGGTGTTTAACTTGTTTGTAAAAAGGGATTTTAGTTTTCTAAATTCTAGATTGGAAAACTATTTATTGTACCTTTCATTTGCATGCATTCAAATGTATGCTACTTAGTTGAAAAACCCATTTACAAAGTTCCAATTAATAAAACCCATTTTTATTATGAAATCATTAGTTATTAATAAAACCAATTTTTATTACCTAACAATTTCTAAGGAACCAATTTTATGCTAGTTGATTTTAAGTTGTTAAGCAAACCATATTGCAAATAATAAGTAAATCAACCATGCAAGCATAAAATATACACAACCACAAGTTCATAACCATAGCCTCCTAATATTTACCACACTTGTTGACCGAAGACAAGTGTGTCAAAAAGTCTCTCCTAAGGGACCCAAAAGAACATGCACTTGTGTCGGTGAACTCCCACTTGATTCCGCATCCATATGCTCCAAGTGTTTACTCCCGGTGTTGTGGTCTTCATCATTTTATTTGGGCTTCCATCCAATCTTCTTTTACAAAATATATCCTAATACATTTTTCTAGTAAAAGAAATACATCTTAGCTACTTATTATTACAAGCCATATGAATGAATAAATAGATTACAAACCAAAATAAATATTACAACCAAATCGAATGAACAAACAACCAACACAATCATTCAACCAAACACAAGGCCATGGCTAGGTTATGAACATCTATTACACATCCAAATATGCAATAATACAAGACCAAAATGGTTCCCCTTTTTGCCTCAAAACTCTCGGCCAAAGCTTAAGCAAACCGAAAGTTTCGGGTTTTGTCCAAACAAACTAAACAATCATCCAAATGACTTGGTTTTTCAAGATTACCACATGCATGTAAAGTATAACCTTGAAAAACCATGGGGTAACCAAAACCCCAAAAAGTTTCGGCCAAATGGTGAAACCCACCATAAACCCGAAAAATTTTGGGTCTAATGAAGCATGCATTCGTATAAGCGGCTCTTGATGCCATTGTTGAGTTTTAACAAGATTATCAAAGTGATAAAATCCCTATTTTACCAAAAACGCAGCGGATATAAAAGTTTTAAATCTTGTTAATATGATATGTATAAAACCAATTTTAAACATGCAAAACCCAAACCCGGATCCAAATACGAATTACACACTATCAAATACATGCATGTCACCATAAGTCCATGCATGTTACTACTACCTTTCAATATGACAAAACCGGGTGAAAGAGATGATGATTGAAAGGTAAGAACTTGAATATGGAAGCTCCTCAAGCTAGCATACCCCAAGCTTCAACAACACACCACTTCTAGCTAGGATTTGCACTTGAAAATTTTCTTCTTCTTTTCTTATGTTGGATGAAAATACCCAAGAGAGGAAGAGAGAAAAGTTTACTTGGAAATTATGTTTGTTATGAAAGAATGAAAGAGAAAGACTTGGTTTTATTTAAAGGCATCTTTCTCTCCACCAATAATAACCATTGCATGTCTCCACTCAAACATATAATAATATTACATTTGAAAGAGTTATTATCTTTTTCTTTTATAAAATTTTAAACATATATATATATATATATATATATATATATATATATATATCCGTACATATATACTTTTATAAGTTTATAACTTATAACTTATAAAACCTATTATATGTTAAGAGACATGCTTGGTTATTATTATTCACATATTGTTATTTAACCAACTTAAATAATACTATGTAATGTTCTTTCATAAAACATAAATCATCCATATGATTTGTTTATTACACAAGTACATTTTATTTAGAAACCCCTTTCCAAATAACTCAAGTGTTAATATTCATTTGTTATGATCACATCATATATGAACGAATATTATCGGTGTTTGTCTAGCTTGTTATTGGGTATGACCCGACTTGGATCATAACGTACTAGCCACATCAATTTAATATGTCTCTTGGGCAGACCGAGTCCAACAATTTTGAATCCAAGAATGCTAGAAACTCAAGGATGTTTGGAAGGCCTTATAACCAGTTTTCTAGATATCCTCCATTCAGCTCAAATGGAAACTTCCCTCAAAGGAACTTTAGGCAGCCAAAGAGTTGGATACCGTTTAACAGATTTGATCAGGTCTTGGGTCCCTCCTTTTTAATACGTTTCTTTAATTGTGCAGGAACAGTCGAATAGGGCTGTGAACAACATGTGGGTTGTCGACAGCGGCTGTTCCCGGCACATGACAGGTGACAAGAAATTGTTACGTGATTGGAAAGCTGTTCAAGGAGGAATGGTTAGTTTTGCAGGAGAAAGTGGAGGAAAAATTACTGGAATCGGAATGGTTACAAATGGGAGAATAAAGTTGGAGAAGATCAATTTCATGGAGGAGTTAAAGCACAATCTCTTGAGTGTCTCTCAGATATGTGACAAAAAATACACTGTGCATTTTACAAAGGATGAGGCTCTCATGCTTTATCCTGGTTTCAAGATCCTTGAAACCTGGATTGTGATGAAAGCTCCAAGAGAGAAGAACACATATGTAATGAACATGCGGTCAACTGAGATCGCAACAGAAGAATCATGTCTATTGTCGAAAGCAACGGAGTCTGAGTCGGAACTGTGGCACCATAGAATGGGTCATATGCATCTTTGAAAGATGAATTATATTGTCAAGAATGGGCTGGTACTTGGGGTTCCTTTAAAAAGCTTCAATTTTGAAGATCAATGTTTGTCATGCAAGAAAGGAAAACAGGACAAGAAACCACATCACTCCAAAAGGGTTAACTCAATTGTCACAACTCTGTATTTGCTTCAATTGGATCTGTTTGGTCCCATAAATGTCAAAAGTCTAGGTGGAGCGTCTTACTTTTTGGTTGTTACTGATGACTACTCGCGTTACTCATGGGTTTATTTTTTGAAGGCAAAAGATGAAACAGTTCAGTTGGTAATTAACTTGATTACCAAAGTAGAAAATATTGTTGGGGGAAAGGTCAAGTTCATCAGAAGTGACAATGGCGCATAATTCAAGAACTATCAAATGTAGATGCTTTGCTTGTAGAAAGGGATTGAACATCAGTTTAGGGCACCATATACTCCGCAACAAAATGGGGTAGCTGAAAGGAAGAACAGAACTCTAATCGAAGGCGCCAGTACTATGCTGGCAGATGCTAAACTGGCTGAGGCTGTTGCCACAGCCTGCTATATACTTAATCGTGTTTTAACTGTTAAAAGATTGAACAAAACTTGTTATGAAATAATGCATGGTAGAAAGCCTAATCTAAAAGGTCTTGAACGTTTTGGGTCCCCATGTTCTATTTTAAAGACTAACTCAAAATTTGGTGAAAAAGCTGACGAAGGTATACTCGTGGGCTACGTTGTTGGGACTCCCAACAGAAGAGTCTTTAATTTATCGAACAACAGGGTTGAGGTGGTCTGTAACACTGACATCACAAGTTACAAACCACCAAAGTCTAGCATGGGACCAGTAGAGGCCTTCGACTATGATAAGTTATTTAAATCTTCTAATTTGCCTTACTTGGATCTTGCAGACACATGTGAAAGAATGGCCACTCAGATGCTATTCGATGAAGAAGAGAGCATCATGCATCGTCCGGAGTGCAGTGAAAAACAATCTACCACTCATAATGGCATTGAAACGCCAGCTGTTTCGAGTGAAGATGACTTTTTCAATCCGTTTCATACTCAACACAACTCCGATAAACTCTCTTCAAATCTTGAAGAAAACTTACAAGTGGGTCCCATTCAAACTACTAGGATCCACAAGAATCATCCCCTGGAGAACGTGATCGGTAACCCTTCTGATGGTGTGCGAACCAGAAGAAGTGTGGAGGAAAACACATGTGTGTATGAAAGCATTAAAGACACTGGGATTATGAATGAATGCTTGTATTCCTGCTACATCAGTCAGATTGAACCAAAGAACTATCAGATGGCATTAAAGGTAGCTCGTGGGAAGAAGCCATGCAAGAAGAACTGCACAGTTTGACAAAATGGAAGTATGGCGTTTGGTTGAAAAACCATGAGATGTGACTGCAATCGGTACGAAATGGGTTTTCAAATGCAAGAGAGATGAGAAAGGAGTAATCATTCGGAACAAGGCAAAATTAGTTGTCAAAGGGTTTAACCAACAAGAAGGGATCGACTACAATGAAGTATTTGCTCCTATGGCAAGATTGGAGGCAATTTGATTGTTCATGGCCTTTGCTGCACACAAAGAGATGAAAGTGTTTTAGTTGGATGTTAAAAGTGCATTTCTAAATGGAAAAGTCATTGAAGTGGTTTATGTCGAGCAACCTCCGGGTTTTCCTTACCCAGACTTCCCTGATCATGTGTACAAGCTCCGTAAAGCATTGTACATCAGGCCCCACGAGTTTGGTACGCAACTCTGTCAGATTACTCGCTGGAAAATGGGTTTCACAGAGGAAAGATCGACAGTACATTGTTTGTAAAGAGGAATGGGAGTGATTTCTTCTCGTCCAGGTCTATGTGGACGACATCATCTTTGCTGCCTCAAAAATCTCTATGTGTCAGGAGTTTGAAGCAATCATAAAGAAAAGGTTTGAGATTAGAGCCATGGGGGAATTAACTTTCTTTTTGGGTTTACAGGTAGATCAGAAGAAGGATGGCATGTTCATTCATCAGACTAAATATGTTCACGATGTCCTCAAGCGTTTTAAGATGGACGACTCCACCCCACTTGACACTCCAATCTGTGTCAACCACAAACTAGGTGCTGATTCCGAAAGTGATGAAGATGTGGATCCCACTCAGTATCGAGCAATTATAGGTTCTTTAATCTATTTAATTGCTTCTAGACCTGATATTACATTTGCAGTTTGTCTTTGTGCTCGTTTTCAGGCCAACCCAAGGAATCGCACATGAAGGGAGTGAAGAGGATTTTGCGGTATATTAAAGGAAAGCCCAAGTTGGGTCTTTGGTATCCAAAAGGAGGAGATCTGGATATGGTAGCATACACCGACTCCGACTATGGAGGATGCAATCAGAACAGAAAATCGACAACAGGCGGCTGTCAGTTTCTTGGAGGAAGATTGGTGTCATGGCAGTGCAAGAAGCAGACCTCTGTAGCCATATCCACCTGCGAAGCAGAATACATGGCAGCATCGAACTGCTGCTCCCATGTTTTATGGATACAACAATCCTATTTGTATTGATAACACTGCTGCAATCTCAGTAACGAACAATCCCGTTAAACATAGTAAAACTAAACATATTGACATTCGTCATCATTTTATATGGGATTGTGCTGAGAAGAAATTAATCGTGTTTAAAAAGGTTGATTCACTGGATAATTTCCCTCATCTTTTTACAAAAGCGTTTGACCGATCCCGTTTTCAACACCTTGTTGAGCTTAATGGGATGATCAATCCTGAGTAACCTTGGTTTCCTTGTGTTATTTAAAAAAAATATCACTATCTATGAAAATTATGTCGGTAGCTTAAGTTTGAAGGACATATTCTTGAATATGTTTGGTCTTTGCATCTACTTGCAGGTTACAAGGATAGCCATTAACCTAATAACTGAAAGCAACAGGACGGTTTTTGATGATTTTTTATTCCTTTGCTGAAAATTATGTCGATTATACTTAGTCGGAGGGACAAATATTCATATGTGGTTGGTCCTGCTAATCCACTGGATTTTCAGGATAGCCGTTTACCTAAAGACTTCGAATTGATCGGGGGCGTCTGTATATAAAATTTTCTTTTTTAGGGAAATGATATATTTTTTCAGGCTATAACTTCGCACGAAGTTTCAAAATTGGTGTTAAAATTGAAAACTGATCTAACCTTGGAAGGTGATAGATACACTAATTCTGTGTGCCTAACCGGTGAAGTTATTTGGCCTAAAAGACTCTAAAACAATCATTGTATGGTATGGTAGCTTTCTATGGTGCGTAAAAGTAGAAGAGATATAAACTTAACTTACTCGATTTACTGTGGAGAGTCATTTTGAAATGTGCATGTCTCCACATATATCTCTCCGAATGATAGGCAGAAAAGTTATTACCCAGTCATACACGAGCCCGTGAGTGTCTTGATCCTCGCGAAAATTATGTTCTTTTTCTGCAGTGATCCAAATTCGGGACTTGCAGGCATTTGTTATGGTTACAAAAAAATATATATTTATCATTATGTCTTACTAAGTTCATCAAGTCACAAATATCAAGGATATTGCACTGACTGAGTCTTGTGAAACAATTTGAAGGTGTTGAAAAGACGACTCGTGTATAATGTTTGATCAGACACTACGGGTCGAAGTCAAATCGGGGTGATCTGGGGAAAGCCAAATACGCCTTGAGAATAGATAGGAGGCATCACAATTTCTCAAGTGATGTCTATCTAAATTTTGAGCTTAATTGAACATAATACGTACCATAGATGCAATGAAAACCATGCTAAGTATTATACCTGCCTACAACCTGTTTCTTTATGTCCTAATAACGCTGAACATGAATTCGTGTGATAGCCTCTTAATCGGTATGATTCCTGTTCGGATCTTTTCAAAAACATGCAGGGTTTCGGAAAGACTGAAATTTGATCCCGTCCTTTTATTTACTTTAGCTATGTAGTAAGCTCTATGGGTTATCTTCACTGTGTTTGAATTAAAATCCCGGTTACTCGTGTTTTTGATCATGTTTAATTTAAACTTCACTGTGGCGAACTTAAGCTCACAGCGAACTTAATTATATGGCGAAGTTATCTTAACTTCGCCACTGGGTTTTCTTCTTCAATATATAAGGCAGACAAGGTTAAAATTTGGTCAAACATTTTTCATCTTAAACCATAGGAGAACTTACACATTGAATCAACATCTTCTAAATCTATTTTTCGTCTGCTATTAAGGTTCTACGGCCTCTATTGTGTCATAACTTATGCTTTTCGGTTGTTAATCAATTACACAATGTCAGATTTAAATCAGTTTTCATGAGAAACCCTTATGGCACTAATCATCATCAGTTTGAGATTGTTTTGGTGTTCTCTGGTTGTTCATAACCTTAATCGCACTTTCTCTTACCTACTGTCAACCTCTGATTGTCCTTTTTTCAACTTGACAGAATTTTTAAATTGCACCGTTTATACAGCGAAGCTAGGTCTTGGCAAAGTTAACCCTAACTTCGCTCACAAAAAAACTTCGCTGCATAAACTCATTTGTCCAATAACTCCATCTTCGCTCGTGTATTGTAAACTATGTTACAAACTGTATTAAACCTTTACATACCAAGCGAAGTTACATCTTAAGCGAAGTTGCAAACTTCGCAAAATTTACAACTTCGCCACTATCATATCAACGAAGTTGTAAGCTGTATTCCAGGATTTTCTAACTTAGTTCGTTTGTTTTTGCAGATATGGCTGGTGTGGCCGTTGCTGGTGGTACAGGTGGTGACGAGGGTGACGGTGATAAGCGATAGTTCTTTCCGGGTCACAACATGTATGTCACTTTGGATCTGGATAGTCGTGGAACTGAAGGATTCACTGAGATTATCTCATTTCTCATTCGTTCACATATTTTCCACGCTATCACAACTACTCTGCCGATATCTCTCCCAAACATTGAAGACTTTTGGAGGACGGTGGAGTATGACTGTCGAGTTGAACCTCCAGTTATGCGTGCCACAGTGAACACTCAAGTAGTGCAGTTCTCGGCCAATCAGATCAGGGAAGCTTTACAGTTTGGGGTTGAAACCACTCAGGATCCAACCGAGTTTTTGGCTACGTTCAGAAATGGAGCTTTTCTTCGTATGGGGTATTTGGGTCCGTTGGACGACTCTCATCGTCGAAAGGGTTTTCTGTTGGACCAGTGGTGTTTCTTAATGCACGTGTTGATAGTGTGTATGTCTGGTCGCAAGGCTGGTTCTTATGGTATGGGTGCAATGATGAAGTCTGCATTGACCGCATTGACTTACAACAAGCCGTATAGTTTCAGTCATATGGTATTTTATGACACTGATCGTCAACGGAGAGCCGTGGCTCGGGAACGTTTCCAAATGTATCCCAGATTCTTACAGATGATTCTTAATCATGTTGCTCCTAATCTGCCACAACGTCGCCCTATCTCCTATGTTGAAAGTATAAGCAAGAGGATTTTTGCACAATGTAAGTCATCTAGTGCGCGAAGCAAGCCTGAACTTTGGCCAAGGCACACAACATTATTTGGGTATTTAGTGAATCCTGCTTATGTTGCTCCACCAGAAGATGAGTTTAATGATCCAGCCCCACAACAAGTTGATATCCCTCACCCACCTCTTGTGGTTCAACCGCCACAGGTTGTTCAAGAAAGTCCTATTGGTAACCCAGTTTCAGCTCCCGCCGAACAGGTTGATCTTGAAGTTGCCTTTGGGGGACAAGGTTTCTTTTACACGGATAGGGTTGATCCTGCTGAAATTCATGCCACAGTCGGTGATGGTTCAAGTGTGCATGTTTCTACAATTGACGCTTCGTGGGTCCATCTGTTGCCTCTGTGGAGGATTCTGAGGAAACTTTATCTGATTCCTCCACTTATGATGTTGTTGAAGCACATAGAGTTTTGCCAGACAAGAAAGAATCCAAGGCAAACGGAAGAAGGATTTAGATGATAGTGAATCGGATTATGAGTAGGAGATGTATCGTTTGGTACGAAGATCAAAGAAGGCCAAAGTTGGTGAAAGTTCAAGTGTGGTCCATTTTTCCCCACCATCGTTATCTGGTATGTCTATGTTACCTCCTTCTTCGGCTGATCCATTGTCGGTGACTTCGAGTGTACCAATGGTGGCCGTATATGCACCATCTGGTATAGCTCCATCTACGGTCCAGTTGTCAGCACCAGAGATTGTTTCTTTACCATCTCCTACTATTACTCCATCAGAAGTGGTTGCTAGGTTTGTTGAGTCCACATTGGTAGCAACTACCAGGTTTTCTATTTCTATTTCACCCACAGTTACTATACAGCCGACATCTGATATTCCTGTAAGCATGGAAATTACACCACCGTATGCTCAAGATACTTCACACATGAACTTTGATTTTGATCCTAATTTGTCTGATTCTGAGAGGATTGCGGCTCTTGAGAGGCTGGTTGCTGCACAGTCAAGGGTGAATGTTATTCAAACTCAAGCTATTAATCGCTTGGTGGCAGAGAATCAACTTCAGATTGCACTTCTTGTTGAGCATGGTAAGTTGTTTGATAAGCTAAAACAATTCTTAGCATCTCAGGGGAGTCGAGTTGTAAGGGTGACGAGTTAAGAACGAAGAAAAGGCCGGACAGAGATGATGATCCCAATGCATCGAAAGATGCAAGTGGTGAGCTGCCAAGAACTGAACAAACTCTTGGAGCTTCCACATCTCAGGGGGAGTTTGCTGGTCCGATGGGCAGTGCAGGTGGTGAGACAATGGTTGTTGATGATGAGATAGTGGTTGTTGATAATGAGGATGGGTTGGGTAACGATGTGCTGACTGTTAGTGAGATTGAGAAAAATGGTGAACAGATAGAGATCGATAGTGGGTTAGAGGAAGGAGAGATAATTGATGATAATGTTGAGCATGACATTCCAAGTGTTGATCAAGAGAAATTGGTTCAGGATGAAAATGTGCCGGGCGAGTCTGAGTGGGAAGAGCAGCCAACGTGGAAAGAAGGCTGTGCTCAGTGGTTCTTCAAAACTAAGAAGCCGATGGTACCCGCGATGTTCAAGAAAAGTTACAATATCAAGGGTTATGCTGAATCAAAGAAATGTATTATTTGTTGGTTGTATGGTGAAAAGTTAAAGTTGTTTGTGATAAAAAGATATGATGGGATTCAGTATTTTGCTAAGGCTTTGAGGTCGCTCAACATGTTGCCTGAGTTTGAAGTGAAAGATCTGGCTCGTTTAAGGTTGATTAATAGAAGTGATGATGATTTTGCGAGATGGGTTGGAAAGATAGTGTGGAAGGAGAGTGTTAAAGAGAAAAAGTTTTAGTTATTAAAGCCTCAAACGGGGAAGTTGATTGAAGATAAGGAATGGGGAATGAGGGCTGATGGAAAGCCCTGGATGGTGATGAAGTACAAGCCAATTCGGTGTTTGAAAGAGGTTCCTATGAAGCTTATGCCCCAGGATGTGTTGAAGGATCTCAAGTAATGGTATGTTGATTGCCAGACTGTTGAAGCTGTGATGGAAGATGAAGACGAACAGGAGATCTTAGGAGTGTATGATCCAATGTACTTGGTTACTTTATCTCAAGCTGATTTGCAGGTACTCAATGATAAGAAGATTTTTTATATACCTGCGTGGAAAGACGAAGCGAAGAAATACCATAGGATGGTCTCAGTTTGTGTGAGACAGGGCGTTCATGCTTGAAGACGGTGGGTACATGCTTTTTGGATTACTATACACGGTGAAAGTGTTTGAGATATGAAGCTACTGCCAAGGGAGAGTCTATTGGTGCATGACGCCAGTAGTTCATTTATCTCGTGTTTATCGTGTCTGTAATCGTTACATTGTTCTTATCTTGTTGAACTTGTTAGTTTGCTTTTTGTTATTGGCGAACTTGTTAGTAAGCAAAGTTAGGGACAACTTCGCCTAGTATGTTAGGGGAAGTTGTCGTCATATATATATAACCATAACTTCGGCATTTTGAGGAGAACTTGAACGACTGAGTTTTGTAACAAGTGGTGTTACGTGTTGGTTATCGTTGGTTCTCTATATTGCAATATAACAAGTATTCCTTTGTGTTTACGTGTGTTTTGTGTCATTCAAGGATTACTCGTGTAAACACTCGTATCGTATACGTAGGGGATTCCGCACCCTCGTGTTACGAGATACTCCTGTGTAGATCCGGCTGGGAACCTACACTTTCCACACTGATAGCACATGTCCGACCCAGTATTGCATTCTCCCTGATGCACTTGCCCACATATCTTACATGCATCTTTGTTTCCAACCTTAAACTTCCTCTCATCAGTTATTGCCACCATATCGCCAGACCGCTTAGCTGGAGTAACCCCTTTCTTCTCCTTATTTTCCTCCACCATCACATCTTCCACAGACAGGTCGTCATAAACCATTTCCTCGAGTTCAACAGCAGAATCAAAGGTAGCAGGTTTACTAGCCCTGACTAACGTGCGGACGTTCTGCGAGAGTCCTCTGATGTAACACTTGATCCGTTTCGCTTTGGTGTTCACCATATCCGGCACCAGCCTGGACAGGCGGTTGAACTTAGTGGTGTACTCGCGGTGCGTCATATTTCCCGCCTTCAAGTTCAGAAACTTCATCTCTGTTCTCTCCACTTCAGCATCGGCACAAAACCACTTCATCACCATTTCTTTCAGATCTTCCCATCCTATGGCCTCTATCACCTCTGTCGTCTTCCTTTGTTCCATCGTATTCCACCAGAACATCGCCTCGTTACCAAATGACTGAGTAGCATAACCTACTGCTTGGTTGGGACGACACTCAAATTTGGATGATCTTGTCCATAGCGGTTATCCACTGAAGAGTAGAAATTGCATCTACTAAACCAGTCAGCCTCGGCGGGTCGCAACCTTTGAATGACTTGTAATTACAACCACCTCGGCCTCTCTTTCTTTCGTCAACTTTCACAGATCGAACTACACTCAAGTAACCTTCCTCATTCTCATCGACTTTCTTGCCATCCTCCCCTGCCCTCTCAGCGGTCCTTGCATGGCTTTCAGCATACTTTCCTGGATGTAAACTCTTCACTGCAGCAGCTATAGCTTGAGCAATGGCGGCTTGAACAACAGGATCGAGTTGATACCCTTCATTGTTACTCTGGCCCTAGCCAGTTACACATCCTTCTTCTCTCGTGTTAGTAATTGGTTCTTCAGAAGGTTCCCGGGTAATACGCGGCCTACCACGACACCCCGTACGACCTCCTTGACTGACAACCTTTCTTGCTCCAGCCATTCGTATTCTATATGGAAACACAAACCTCGTCACTCAAGGAACTATTTAGTACAAGGATAGTAAGGCTAGCAGGTAATAACGATGGCCAGTTGTGATTAGTTGATCGTGTTACTTTCCGTGTCCTATAAACTTCCCTTGTGAGTCCACTTGTGCTAGTTCTACTATTAATAGTTAGACAATCAAACAGTTCATATAATCATGTACTCCTAACTTACTTACACATTACACATGAAATTAATCATGTCCTTTACCTTCACTTAGCTTGCTTGAGTGACACATGGCTTTCATGAACTGGCGTCTTCTTTCTTTTCTTACTCAAGTCACATTCTCTGTTCGAGTCTAAGCATGAATGATGCTTAATTCTCTCGAACTTATGCTCTGATACCAACTTGTAAGGCCCCGGTCTCGGTGCCCTACATTGTACGTCGGATTTACTCATAAACATAGTTCTACAAATCAGAGTTAATTAAAACCTTTCGTGGAATTGTTAACTTAAATAATCTGATACAAAATATCCAAATCTGGTCTTTAAGCATAACATAAAATATCGTTTTTAAAACATCATGATAATTCTTCTTCAGATGCCAGCCGCTTCAGATAATGTCATGTGTCTCCCTCAAGCCAACTCCTTTAGTCTATTTACCTGCGTGCATACTAAAAGTCAGCTACACTAAGTGAGTTCTAGTTAATCATACATACAATACATTCTCATACATACGTATCCAAAGATACATATTCATACTTAACTTGAGTTCCAGCTTTATTCTTAGAACTTAACAACTTTTATAAATATCCATAAGAGGAACATTATAGAAAATTTACTATTGTCCATGCGAGGAACACTATATACTATCCATATAAGGAACACTATATATTATCCATAGAATGAACATTGTGAATTATCTATAGAAGGAATAGTATATACAATCCATATAATGAACTCTATATATTATCCATAGAAGGAACAACGTTTATTATCCATGGAATGAACTTTTACTTAATTATATAATATCCATTTAAGGAACACTAATAAGGTCTACAATCCTTATCCACGCTATCCCATCCCACGTCTATGTCCAATAGTAGTTAAAGGGATTTGCCATCCTAACTGTCTATGTCGGACGTAGGGCCCGCATACAGTACATATACCTGCTTACCCGTACCACATATACAATAATTATATATAACGTACCAATGTAAGCAAATTATATCATAACCTATGGACACATTGGGCATCCTTCACATTAATTTTCTAACCATCACATTCCTTGGCGATACGTGCAATATCCGAAGATCGTTCACGCAACGATAAGCATTCATTTATAACCTCAATATAATAACTATAACATAATCATATATGGCATACACTTACCACTTTAGGTAAGTGTATTAACATTTCACATTAATATGCACACAACCCCAAAAACATAACAAGGGAATGGGGATATAAACTTACTTTCGTCATGCTTCTGATGACGGTTATATCCTTCCTTTGCAACATACGACTGACTGTGTAATAAGGCACATTACTCAATTACTACTTCTAGACTTCGTTTACTTCACCGGCCTTTCTTTCTAATTCCTACATATTTTAAACGTTACCTTTCTTATTAAGTGGTTCCTTGTTCTTAGCGTATTTACCATACAAGTACATATTCTTTGCTTACATACGTGTATGTCTTACATACCTATTCGGTATACGCACATACATGTTATACATACATACATACATACATATACGGTATACATACATCGCATGCATACATGTATACATACATTCATATTCGTCACATGGACTGCATTCATATGTACATATACATTATATACTTATACACGACTTACATACATATACACGCTATATATGCATATACGGTACACATACATACATACACGCTATATTATATATATATATATATATATGGTACACATACACGCCATAGATACATATACGGCTACATACATATGCGGTGCATATACATACACGCCATACATATACATATGCGCTACATACATATACGGTACATGTACATATACGGCTCTCATACATATATGAAGTATATACATATGCAGTGCATATACTTACACGCCATACATACACATTTGATATAGATACATATACGGTACATGTATATACATGGCACTCATACATATACGGCTCACATACATACGGGGTGCATAGACATACACGCCATACATATACAGTACATATACATATACAGCTTACGTACTTATACGGCCTATACTTATACAGCCTAATGTTCAGACCAACTTTATTATTTCGCGTTTTTAGGGTTTTTCTTTGATTCTAGCGCCGTCAGCCTCCGTTAACCATCATGGTTGGCCAAATTTTGGTCGTTTATAATCCAGGTAGCTTCGGGGTGTCCAGATCTAGCTAAGGTGGCCCTTAAGCTCGTTTTTGTTTGATTAAACACCCGAATAAAGCTAGATCTAGATTCAAACGCCTCATTCGCCATTTCGGGGATGCGGTGTCGGGTTCTAAATTATCGGGTTAGTTGAGTTAAATAATTTCTTACCTTCGGTTAGTCTTGGATCGTTGAATAGAATAGTGTGGAGAGTGTTTGGCTGAAGTGTATGTTTTTGATGGTTTAGGCCAAGGTTTAGAATGATGGAGATGGAAAGGATTTAGGGTTTAAGTGGTATTTATTCTCCCTAAGCCCATGGACATTAGGCCCATCTTAATTCTAAGTCCATGATCTAATTCTATCAATTTAGCCTACCATTCCTTTTATCTTTATTATTATTTTATGATTATTCTTCTACTAACTCAAATTAATTCTTCCAACATTAATATCATTCATAGAAATTTCGGGATGTTATAACGTTGTCTTATATTTTTTTCGGCATTGTGTTATGTTTTGCGATCTATTGTGTCTTTTTTTAGTTATAATTGTGTCTTTTGTTCATTTTCGTTATTGTGTCTTTGATCTCGACATTGTGTCTTTCTGTCTTTTATTTTGGAACGGGAATGACGGGGGAAACGTTTTAGTTATTTATTTATTTATTTTTTGAGTTATAAATTTTTATTATTTTTTATGAATTTATTTATAGGTTTTTTATGTGGTTATAAATCTTTTTCACGCCTCTCATTTTTGTCTCCATGTGTATTTTAACTTTACCATTTTTTTCCTTTTTTTTTTCATTCTTGTATGTTTATCATTATTTATCTTAGTTTAACTAAACAATTTTTTTTATAATTTAGAAAAATATAATTTTCAGAAAACCCCAAAGTAGCGAACATGTTTTGAACATTTTATGAATATACTTTTGTTTATCTTTCGTTTATTATAGTGAGTACAACGAAACTAAAAGGGTACTAGTTCGCCGCAACGGGACGGGTTTGATCTCAATAGTTTAAACAAGGTTGACTCATTTAAATTTTTTAACAATCAAATAATTTTACATTCATTTGAATACTTTTGTATTTAAATATTTAACTGATAAGGGCCTTTTGTTTATTTGTTTTTCAATTACATGGAGAGTAAGGTGCCAAAATCGTCTATGAGATTTCTTTTAGTACCTAGCCAAACAAAAAGGCTGGAAAGAGCGTTTAGACTACTTATACCCCTCACTGAGAATCAGAGAAAGGAGAGGATAGGACCGGTATTAGCAGAATAGATGGCTTCCTATAAGAATCCATCTGATGGTATTTAGTAAAGACTTTCATAGATGCCTTCCTTCATAAGAACAGGTAACCTGGTAGGTGAGTCACTCTCCGCTAACCTAGTAGGTGGGACTTGCTCTACTTCTCTATTTCATAACACTAGCCAACCAGCGTACCTCATTGTCACTTCACCCCTCTCCTTTCAGTCGAGTGTCAGCTCCTAAGCTTTGGTTTTAGCCCCTTTTCATAATAAGGTATGCGCTTGATGTTGAAATTCTAGCTCTAATGATATAGTTCCTAGTCTTAGTTTATGTTTCTCACACCCGGCTGGCCTATCTCTCAAGCGAAATAGTTCAGGAGGTATTTCTCAATCAAAAGGGAGTCCGAGCACACTCCTTCGGGTACCATTCCTTACCTGTAGAGCTACTTTGTTAATAAGAAGCTTAAAAAATGAAGCCCAATTCTTTGAAATCCCACTATAGTAATGCCAATAAAAATAGAAAATGAGAGACCTAAAGTAATGAGAAAATGACTTGTAACTGTGAAGTTATAAGTTACCATACCCTGAAGATTACAAAATAACAAACAAGTAAAAGTGACCAAGATGCAGGGGAAAAACTTTTGTTTAACATTTCTGGAAAGACCCCCTATTTGTTCATTTACCAGGTTCAGCACGAAATCATAAATAAGCTCTACCAAGGATTGCCAAGCATTTGGTACTAAGTTTCCTCCTTCTTTTTTAGTAACAAAATGAATCAGAAGTATGACCAAACTGAGAGTTAGCAACATAAACAAAGATGAATTTGTGAATGAGAAATACAAGTTTCCTATCTTCATAGGAATCAATGGGAGAATGGAAAATTGCTCAAGTGGGCTGTTGGGCGTAATCGTAAGAAACACTTTTCATTTCATCCCTGTAGTTCCGCTTCTTGCTCTGCGACTTCCATTCAAAAAGTTCATTATGTGCAATTGGATCAGTGATGTTTTCCACTTTTCCAATATCGTCCAAATCATTAACTCCATTAATTTTTTTTCAACTTAAGTCAGAGGTAGCTCCATCTTTCTAGTTTATTTAACTTCTGATACAATTTTCCAGTTTACTCGATAATTTTTTTAATCATTTCTTAATCTTTTATCCCATAAAATGTGTTTGAATTCAATTTCTTACTCCAATCAGTTCTCTCAGTTGCAATCTATAAATGTATTCTAACCCAAATCAGGTCTTGGATAATGAATCTATTCAACCCAAATCAATTCTCTCTTTTCAACGGTCATCATCGTCACCCACAATTTCAATCCTCTTCATAATAAACGGTGAAAAAGATGAAGATGGGGGGAGGATATTTATGATGACTTTCGTTTTTAGATGAATTCAATCGTACCCCTTTTGTTTATGTTAATGACCCAATGGTTTTTGTGGATGGGGGCGTTAATTGGCAGACGCGA
This sequence comes from Bidens hawaiensis, assembly GCF_021521415.1. Taxonomy (NCBI): domain Eukaryota; kingdom Viridiplantae; phylum Streptophyta; class Magnoliopsida; order Asterales; family Asteraceae; genus Bidens; species Bidens hawaiensis. Next base: position 122,483 of record NW_027491641.1, read on the forward strand.
GTGTGTCAGGGTGGTGGTGCAATACAGGCGTTTGATTTGGTGGGTTTTGGGATAAACGGCCAAAGATGATGATGATGATGATGATGATGATAATGATGATGATGATGATGATGATGATGATGTAGAAGAAAACAAATAGGGAGAGAGATGGATGTTGACCGAAGATGGTGGTGATGGTAATTAGGATAAGTATCGTGGCCAGAGAAGGTGTGGTGGTGGGAGTAGGTGGTAGTGGTCGGTGACCGTTTAGATAAGATTATTAAGTTCAACGGTATACACCCCTCCCACCAATGAGGGATCCGACGTGGAAGGTGAGGTGGCATCCCTCATGAGAGCCCCCACCCCCATAATATGGTCACACGTGACCTGAGGAGACTAATGATGGTCAGTCGGGTCACACAAGAATGCACCAATTTTGTTTTCCTACCTTTTTCTTTTTGGTTGGAACTAGGGGAGGCTGGTTGATGCTTTAGATGGTTGAGAAGTTGTTTGAAGAAGGTTGAAGATAGTGGTGGTGGTGGGTTGTTAATGGTGTCTTGTTTAGGCATGTATAAGATCAAATAGGGTTTTGTTTTGGGGCTAGAATTTATATAGTTTATTTACTATTTTTTCTTATTTTATATTGGCTCTAATTTAATTAAGGATATTAACATATGTGAAAACTTTTAATAGAAAAAACCAAATAAAGTATTATTTTTTTTCAGCTTTAGTTTATGATTTGTATTTTTTTAAAATTATAGATTAAATAATTTATAAATATTATAACTACAAATATATACTTTTAATATACACATTGTATTAAAAAAAGAAAAAAACATAAGATGGAGAGCCGAGTGAGAAGAATGGTGTTGAGTAGTATATACCTCTTATCCTTATCAACATTAAACATGTTAATTTAGTTTTTATTGAACGGCCATCATACCTGTTAATAATAATAATAATTATAATTTAGTGTGTTTATTTTTTTTAATAACAAATAGGTAAGAAGACAGAACAAACCTTGATTCAACAGTGATAATTAATGGATTAGCAAATTGGACTGGCAACAAAAAAAAAACGTCAATGGTCCAGTTGCAAAAAAGAAGAAGAAGAAGAAGATGGACGAAATTGACATAATTAACTAAACCTTATTGACGATTTTAACACCTTACTCCACTCACTAATGCCAATGCATTTGGGAACATAAATGTAATTTCTTAACGTTTAATGACTATACTTACAACATGTGTATCAAACCATCTGAGTTAGGGATGTCACTCTTACCTCGAACCCAATCCGAGAAAACCCGAACTAGTTCGACCCGAGAATTCCGAACCCGAACCGTTTAATTCGTGTTGGTTATTGGGTCCAAGTTCTTGGTTTCGGTTCAAACCGAAAAACCTGAATAAACTTTTAGTTTTAAAATCATAAATATTTTTTTGGTATTATAAACTAAGTTTTAGCCGTTGACGTTATCAAAATATAGTTCAAATCAATTTTTCTCGTTCCACCTATTATGAATCGATTTTTTATTGTTTAACAATGTTTCAATTTATGACTAAAAACAACTTTAATCTACCACCCTAATCATGGCATACTCTAGACGATTATATCGATCTTTCTTATTATGATTGAACTTTGTTAAATTTTACTCTTTTTATGAGACTTTATCGGTTTAATTTTGTTTTGTTATTGTTTTATTTACATTACGAGTAAAGAATAACATGTTATATTTACATTTTGCAATGTCGTTTTTTTCATAGGATACTTGAAACTCAATTAACCCAACACGAAAAAACCCGAACCCGAATAAATCGTGACAGATTTATGCAGGGTTTCGAGTCTGGATTTAAAACTTTAAAACCCGAAAAACCCGACCCGAAAAATAACGAAGAACATCCCTCATCTGAGTAAATAACTCAATCTTTTATTATAAAAACCAAATATATATTTGTTAGATAGTTTTATATCCACGCATGAATTGTAATTTAGTATTGACTTATAAAAAAGGAACACGTTTTAAATTTTTAATTTTTTTTAATCAGTTAGTAAATTATAGGAATACCTTTTATTGAGAAAAACTTGCCATATTAGATATTTTTAATTTTTTTACCAATTAGTAACTTACAGGAATATCTTTTATTGAGAAAGTCTTGCTATATAGGATACAGACATTTTACCAACAAAAAGAAAAAAAAAACACATTTATGGAAATCAACATGTTTCGTATCATTTTGACTGGCGCAATTAGATAAGGCCAGATCTTGGACACTGTTAGTGGTGTTGATTAGTCACTGTACTTATATTATTAGTATCTAGTGGTATTAAATATTCTTGTGAATAAACCAAACATCCATAAATTGTTCACTTTTTTCATAAAGTTCGTTTATATTTGCCTAATTAATAAACGAGTGAACGTAAACAAACATTTTACTCACTTAAATTTACATAAATACAACGCAAATAGTTATATGCATGAAAGTGTGATAACCAATATTAGTACCTGAAATAACTTTTACTTCAATAAAACGCATACCCAAGTTAATTACTTGCAATGACGTTTCCGTACCCCTTACCTTACTAAAAAAAGAAAGTCATGCTAATCAGTAGTAGTGTCTAAGAGAAAGGGATGGTGCTTTGAGCTACCTACTTTTTGTGATCAAATTAGAAACTTAGCTTCTCACGTTGCCATAGATTCTTCGGAAAAAAGCAATCGGTTTTGCCCAAGTTGTAATGACTAAGCTTGCTCCATGTCGATGAAGAAAAGCGGTTAGCTTCGCTTTCCTGAGAGGAATGGTTTCCGATAACTCTCTAATTAACTATCAAAATAATATTGACTCGGATTGAACATTTATCTACGAGAGAGAACGCTGGTGACATGCTTAACATATGCAAGTCAGACGGGAGGTGGTGTTTCTAGTGGCGGAGGGGTGAGTAACGCGTAAGAACTTGCCCTTAGGAGGGGAACAACAACTGGAAATGACTTCTGATACCTCGTAGGCTGAGGATCAAAAGGAGGAATCCTCTCGACGAGGGGTCACATCTGCTTAGCTAGTTGGTGAGGTAATAACTTACCAAGGCGATGACCAGTAGCTGGTCCAAGAGGATAAATCTAGTTCCGTTACACAAACCGGTATTCTGATCAATATTCCTTAGTAATATTATTGACACACTGACTTTTAAAACCAATCTATGGTTAGGCAATTCAGAAATTTTTAAACCGTTTAGGAAATCCGGTGAGTGTAAAGCTGGATCGAATCTAGAGCAAACAGTATCAGAGTGATCTTTACTATCATAACTGAGGTATTTAACTTCGTCTCTGTGAATTAACGCCAAAAATTTGTAATTAATATGTTTATGGAAATTTTTGTTGAAATTTACATAAAACAAATAATTGGTATGATCCCACTTAAAAACCCAAAAAATGGTTTTTATATGGACTACATCCAAATTTGTGAATTTTATTGATAAGTATGGAAATAATATAAATTGAGTAAACCAAATATAAGAGGGTAAGGGGGACATGTGGATAAGCTTCATGGGTTCCAAACCACAAAGAAAATCCACCCCGACTCATGTGTGTAGATTGCCAAATTGCAAGTCATGGCAAACCTTTGCCATGAACAATATATGAATGTTGGTAAACATAAGTGTGTAATTAATTATTATTATTATTATTACTATTATTAGTATTATTATTATTACATATAAATACCACTATCTCTTCACCATTTTATTTAATTAAATCTTCCATCATTTTTATTTACTCAAACTTCCACCATTTTTATTCACTCAAACCCTCAATGACTAATTTCTCAAATGTTGATATCGGAATCTCATACCACCGAAAGATTCTGATAACAAAATTTTTTCCAAACGGTAGAATGTAAGGCCCGGTTTTGTTATTAGTCTTTCGTATTTTTATCGTGTTAGTTTACGTTTTTATTTTGTTTACGTTTGTATGTATTGGCCCGAGGCCTTGTGTAATTGGAGCCCATTGGGCCTTATTAATGAAATAGTGTATGACATTACACACACTATATATTGTGTGTGTATAGCATACACCAAGTAACCCTTTGCAAAACTTCTATCCTAACTTACAAACTCTCTCCCTCTCCCTCTCTAAACTCACGGCCTCAAGTAACACCACCACAAGATCCAAGATCTCGGTCCTAGCTAGTTGTTTCCGCCAACTAGTTGAGAGGTTGATCCAAGATGACTAGTACTTAGTTTGTTGTGTTGTTTGATCCAGTCACGGGACCTACAATTGGTATCAGATATTTCGGGCTCAACTAGTTGTAGATCTTGGGTCACAACCTTGGATTTTGGTCTTGTGTGTGTGAAAAGACGAATTTTCAAGAAAATACGCGGGTTCGGGTTCATTTGTTCTTCAAAGTTTCAAGAAAATATGTTTGTTTTAAGTTCAAGAATATGTTAAAGTTTGTGTAAAAGCTTGATAGTTTAGTGTTTGATTTCACAAAAGTTGGTGTTTGTGTTGGTGCATGTGAAAGCTTACCACAAAAGTTGTGATATACATGCATTTGGGTTTGTTTGAGAAACGTGACAGAAAGCTAGTTGGTGACTTTCCTTATACAGAAATTCGAATACAATGTTGAATCCGAATACGTGGATCCTATTCGAATACAAGTGACCAATTCGAATACAACTTTATTTCAAATGCAATTGTATTTTGAATAATTTGGTTGGATTCAAATACATTCTGGTTGTATTTATTCTAAGGAAATTGTATTCTATTCAAGTTCAATTCGCATACAATCACTGGTTCGAATACAATTAGTTGTTCGAATACATTACCTTGTTTGCATACAACCTATTGTTCGCATACAATCTGTTCATTTGAATACATTATGTAATTCGCATACATCACCCACATTCAATACACTTAGCTTGTTGTCCATCTAAGCCTAAGTCAATTGTATTCTAATTGTAATCTCTGTCATTCGAATAAATATCTCATTAGAATACAAGTGTTTATTGTATTCGAATATAAGTACTCATTCAAATAATTTTGTATTCGAAACTCACCTCATTCGAATACAATTGTATTCGAATCTACACCTTATTCGAATACAATTCACTTGTTCTCTATAATTACTTTCAAAACACCTATTCGAATACACTGAGGATTAGAATACATTGGACTTAGTTTTTGAAGCAGTTTTTTATTTAATTATTTGTTCTTTGAGTTATTGAGAAATGGCAAATCCAATTCCTACTGATGCAAGTAAGGAAGCGATAAAGTATGTGATTTTTGAGAACGAGGCTGGAACCACGTCTAAGCCTGCAAAGCTGATGAAGTGGGACTATGATTTTGATGAGTTCAAATGGAGATTTCAGAATTACCTCAAGATTATCGATTACAATCTTCTCAGACCCTTTGAGCATGGTCCACATCGTCCTATGACAACCGGTACTGATGGTGATATTCCTAAAGCAATTGAAAATTATGATGAAGATGATAAGAGAATTCTTGCTGAAGATCAAAAAGCATTTGGTTTTCTGACCGTATGCCTTTCACGGGAAATTGCCCTGACATTGAGAGACTACACCACTACTAAGACCTAGTGGGATGCCTTAGTTAACAAGTTTGAAGGCAACTTGGAAATGAGAAGCAGTCGAAAAGGGATGTTGAAGGGAGAGTTCAACATGTTCAACTACATTCAAGGAGACACAGTTGATAATATTATCTCCAGATTTGAACGGTTGATTACCAAAATCAACGGTGCTTGGATTGAATACGAACAAATTGAGATAAATGACAAGCTTCTCAACTCTCTCCCTTATTCCTGGAGTAGCATTGTTATCACCATCAGGAGAACCACAAATCTTCATCTTATCAGTTTATCTGATCAGACCTCACTTATCAAGTCGTTTGTGATGGACGAGAAGTTGAGGATGAATAATCACATTAGTTCTCTTTCAAAGGCTGGTATGGCAACTGGAACTAGTGTGAGTTCAGCGTTCTTAAACCAGACCAACACCACTACTCGGAATCCAAGTTCAACCTTCAACATTGCTGGTGTATCTCAAGCTTCATCAAGTTCCAACTCAAGCTCCTTTCATTCTGCTGTTGATAAAGCCGTGGCTCAAGCTCTTAATGATCATGGAATCAAGTCTACCCCAAGCACTCCAGCTTACTCTGCTTCAAAGCCCCTCTCTGTTGATAACTCCAATGTGGCTTTGTTTCATGCCTTTATGGCAAGTCATGAGGAGTTGTTACAAGGAAAGCTGCTTCCTCCGTCGTTTGAACAAAGAGATCATCCCGAGATCAACTAGTATGATCTCAAGAAAATGGACATCAAGTACCAGATGGCCATGGCCGTTCATCTTGCTACCAACTTTATGAAGAAGTACGGGAAGAGTACGGGAAGAATAGTTTCAACTGTGAGGAACCAGGTCACTTTGCACATGAATGGACAAATCCTCCAATGGTTGTGGGTGACATCAAGATCACAGAGATGGCTGACAATGAAGGTGCTAAGAAATATGACAAGAGAATCCCCCAAACTACTCCTTGAAGTCAAGGGTCCCAAGAATCAATCAAGGAAGCTCTTTAAACGGGAACTTGGAGTGGAGCTCTAAGGCGATGATTGCTAGGAATGCCGATTCAACTGTACCTGATTGGGAAGGGGGTCAATTTGAAGAATTAAAGAATCCTCTGAACTTTGCTGGGATGGAATTCACCGATCAGGCTAGCACCTCTTCAAGCACCTCCGATGGGATTCCTACACCTGCCTCGCTCGTTCCCGAGGTACACAAACTTTGCACACAATATTGTATTGATAAAGTTCTTCATTATAGAAATCACAATGCTAAGATTATAGAACAAATACGTTGCATTAAAGTTCAGAATGATGATCTTAAAAAGGCTGCAAAGATTTATACTACTAGGAATAACACTCATGGTAATGATATGGCAAAACTTAGGGAAAAGGTTACTACTGCTACTAATTTTGCCCAACGTTATGAAAATCACGTAGTTGAATAAACGCTAAGATTGCCAAATTAGAGATTGAATTAACCCAAAGAAAAGTTGCCATAGAAAACTTTGAGCTAGCTACCGAAAAGCTGAATAAATTAATTGGGTCACAAATGGAGTTAAGAATAAAGACTGGAATAGGCTATGATAGTTCTGTTGTACCACCGCCTTTTAATAATAACTATACTAGCCTTCCTCACTTTGATTTTAACTCTCCTCCTAAAGAAGAAATGATCTATGGTATTGGTCATGTGCCCGTATCAAAGACATTTGTTCCTGCTGCTCCCAAGACTGTTAATCCAGCTAATTCTTCAGTTAATCCTAATAATAGTTTATCTTCTGTAGCAGTTTGTGTAGAATAAAATGAGTGTATGGAAACAAACAAGGGTTATGGAGATAAAAACTTACTTTTTGATTCATCTATATTCAACCCCGTCTGTATAAATATTGATTCCAAAAACATTTTGAACATTGATGTATTTGATGAGAGTGTTCATGTTGGCACTTCTCTTGAAAATGAAAATGATGTTTCCTTTTCTGATAGTGATTGTGAAACTATTTTTGATGAAACCATTTTTGATAGATACGAGCATGAAAAGGTATCTGTGAATACTAACTTACCTAGCTGTTCGTCAAATGATTGTAAAGTTGAGGAAACGAAAATTAATGAAAATTGTTTTGAATAGGAAAAGGCAAGTACATCCGGTAAATATGTGCCACCCCATAGAAACAATTTTTATCAACCCACTAATCAACATTATCAACCTCAACTGTACAATCAATTTGATAATAGCTAATATGGTTATTATCCACAGGATTATGTGAATTCTTTCTATACATATGTTTTTGATGATCGCGGTCATAGATCTGATAGCTTGTTTGTTCCCGTACAACCATCTCCTTATTCACCACAACCTATGCATTATAATTCTGACTGTTTCTATAGGAAGATAGAACAAAAATTTGATTTGTGTGTGGTAACTCTTCTCGCCTTGCAAGACATTGCAAGAACTGGCATAATATTAAAAGGAAAACGAATAGTCGGTTTAATCAATTCCGTTCAAGAGCTAAATCAAGCTCAAGAACAAGAAATGATCAACCTGACAGTTCTGCTAGTGAAATGGATATGAGATCCAGAAATAAAAAGAATGATAAACCTCCTTCTTGGGCAACCAAGAAGGAAGGAGCAAAAAGGAATTCGAAGACTGAAAAGTCTGAGAATTAAACAAAAAGAAAGAAGAAAAGAAATCCAAAGATTGAAAAATCTGAGGATGTTGTTTTTAAAATCGAGAAGAAGACAGTGTCGAAAAACTTTTAAAAATCAGAAACCTGCACGTGCATGGAATCCTAGAGATTGTTCTTCTGATTCTGACACGTCCCACAACTTCATAAATAATAATGTGAAAAGGTCATTTGACAACCATGTGGTTGACCCTCGCGAGACAACTAATTCTCGGGAACCCTTATCTAATTAGCTGTTAATGTGTAGGGTCAGGCAAGACGTTCTGTAAATAGTTTATGGTATTTGGCTAGTGGTTGTAGCCGACACATGACAGGAGACGAATCCTTGTTGTTTGACATAAACCGTTCGATGGCGGATACGTTTCATTTGCTGGCGATATGGGTGGGAATATTACCAAAAAAGGTAGAGTGTCGAAAGGAATCTTGATGTTTAATGACGTCAAGTTGGTGGAACAATTGAACCATAATCTGCTCAGCGTCTCTCAAATCTGCGACAAACAGTACTCCACAATGTTCACTGAGAATGAATGCTTGATTCTTAAACCGGGTGTTAAGGTCCCGGAAGAATGGATCTTGATGCGTACTCAGAGGCATAATGATGCTTACATAATAGACATGAATAGTTCTTATTCGCGTAAGACCACTTCCTGACTGTTATCTAAGGCCTCGGAGAATGACTCATCTCTATGGCATCGACGTCTCGGTCATGTTAATTTTAAAAATCTAAACAAATTGGTTAAAGGGGAACATGTTAGGGGATTGCCTGTTAAATCTTTCTCTTGCGTTGAAAAATGTCTTTCATGCTCTAAATGCAAGCAACACAAGCTCCCTCACAAACCCAAGACGGTCAATTCCATATATTCCATTCTTCAGCTGTTACACATGGATTTGTTTGGTCCTATTACTCCTATGGCAATCGGCCGAAAAGCCCATTGTCTTGTGATTACTAATGACTTTTCCCGTTTCAGCTGGATTTTCCTTTTAAGGCATAAGGATGAAACCGCACAGTTTTTTATCAAGTTCATCACTATGGTGGAGAGACAGATAGACAAGAAGGTGAAGTGTATTCGAAGCGACAACGGAACTGAGTTCTGCAACCTATCTGTAGATGACTTTTGCAGTTCAAATGGAACAGAACGTCATTTCATTACACCTTATACTCCTCAACAAAATGGAGTTGCTGAAAGACGAAACAGAACACTGATTGAAGCTGCACGAACAATGTTGTCAGATTCCAAACTACCTCTGTTCATTTGGGGAGAGTCCATCAACTAGTGCTCAACATGATCCAAAATTTTCTGAGAAGGATTATGCTAGTTATTTCGTTGGGTATGCATCCAACAAAACTGCTTATCGAGTCTACAACAAGAAAACCAAGCTGATTTTGGGATCCTACAACGTTGACTGGCAAGAGCTAAATCCTACTGAAGGTCGCACGAGACCAGACTGGTTGTTTGACTATGATATTTTGTTCAATCAGTTTCGAGGCATGTCTATTCCACATCCTGCTAGTACTCAAGTTCCATCTTCATCACAAGAACTGTTGTTGATGCAAACATTGAACAACAGTTTGTCTGAAGTCGATCTGTCTGTTATGCCTGCCCTGCATGCTCCACCCTTTATTCCACCCCCTCCTCAAGTCAATAATCAAGTTGTTAATCATCGCGCTCCTCAAGCTGCTCCTCTAGCTGCTCCTCAAGCTGCACCTGAAGCTGCTGTTTCTACTAATACGGTGGAAGTTGAAGATGGATCTGATTCAGATTCAGATGATTCCTTCCAGTATGCCGACAATGTGGACCAACATTAGACTGAGCCAGTTGCTGATTTTCAATTAGCTCCTAGTGTGGTAGAATTTGTTGCCACACCTCCCTCTGCAAATGAAACCGTTCAAATAGCTACTCCTGTTGAAGAACCTGCTACTGGTGATTCTGATAATACTGCTTCGACTCCAATGGACACCATTGTTGTTCCTTATGGTGAGGATCTTTGGGAAGAACCAATCAATCAAGAGAATAAAGTTGATCAACCTGACTATGTTCCGTCAACTTCTGATGTTCTTGAAGGTTCCCCTTGTATCTTCCATCCCATTGATAGTCTCACTATAAATCTTCAAGGCGAACCAGTAACCATTGTCGAAGACATTCCTCATTCGCTCATTCACCGACGTCATCCATCAGAGAACATTATTGGTTCTCCATCTGCCTGCATCCAAACAAGAAGTAAATCTGGTACAATTAACATATGTATGTTTGCTTGTTTAATTTCACAGGTTGAACTAAAGGACTACAAGATGGCCCTAAGGAAAAACTCGTGGGTTGAAGCGATGCAAGAAGAACTGTTACAATTAAAGAAACTTCAAGTTTGGGGATTGGTTAAGATGCCGCCAAACAAGAAACCGATTGGGACAAAATGGGTTTTCCGAAACAAGAAGGATGATAAAGGGGTTATTACAAAAAATAAGGAAAGATTGGTTGTAAAAGGTCTCTCTCAGCGTGAAGGCCTTGATTACGATGAAACTTATGCACCGGTGGCTAAGTTGGAGGCAATTCATCTGTTCCTAGCCTATGCATCATACATGAATTTCAATATCTATCAAATGGACGTGAAGACTGCCTTATTGTATGGGAAAGTCAAAGAGGAGATATATGTGAAACAACCTCCAGGTTTTGAGGATCCAGATAATCCAAACCATGTTTACCGTCTTGACAAAGCTCTGTATGGCCTGCACCAAGCACCTCGTGCATGGTACACAACACTAACAAATCACTTGCTCAAGAATGGCTACAGAAGAGGTGTTATCGATCAAACACTCTTCATCAAGAATGTAAACGGTGATCAGATCCTTGTCCAATGCTATGTTGACGATATTATCTTTGGATCTACTTCCGATATACTGTGTAGAGAGTTCGTCGAGGTCTTGCAGAATCGGTTTGAAATGAGTTCGTTGGAAGAAATGATTTTATTTTTGGGTCTTCAAGTTGAACAAAAGGACGATGGAATTCTGATTCATCGAGAAAAATATGTTCGTGACATCGTTAAGAAAATCTGGTCTAAAGACTCCTCTCCCTTTCTCACTCTGATCGCTACAGTTAGGGCATGAATTTTATGCTGAGGATCCTTAATCCTTAACTATCTTATGGATAGATTATCCTCGAGATATGTATCAGGTTATGAAGGATCAACGATCCTTGGTATTATTTGTTTACTAATGATTGGGTTTAGTATGGTTATGTGTTAGACAGGTATAACAACTTTAAGATCCAGTCTGCTGTATATTCCACTACAAGACACCTGCAACACATGGTTGAGACTGAAGACTAAGCCAGTGGAAGAAGTAGCAGAATGACAGGACCAATTATTGAGTACTAAGGACGAGATATGTTATTCTTGAAGATGTGCTTGGATCAATGATCCTCCTGGAGAGTTCTTTAGCTGAAGTCTGGATCCGGGATCCTTAGTCAACATAACTATTAATGGATGAATTTCGTATGAAGACCGACGTTTAGATAACAACAACGGCTCCTAGACCAAGTCCACCACTTAATTTGTTAATAAACGGCTATTAGCACGTTGTCAAAGAGCACGATGATGAAGAGTGGAAGACTAGAGGATTTATAGGATATAGTTGTTAGTTAGTTACTTGTTCTTTTTCTTTATATATTGAGTTGTGATCAACATTAGAGGGACACGCATTCACACATACTCTAGTCGCTAAGTTATATGCAATCACACACATAGCATTCATTGTATCCGTTGATCCACAACTCCAACCCTTGTAACCTTTTTTGTGATTAATGAATTGGTGATCGACGAGTTGTCATCACCCGGGGTTTTTTTCTTTCGATCTGAACAAGATTGAAGGGTTTTTCCTCGCAACAAATCTTAGTGTTCACTCCATTTTCATTCATTTAATCGATATCATTAGCATAGCACTATTCCTCACTTTAACAGATTTGGATACATTATCGTTAGCTGATTTTTATCCAAAACAATTTGGCGCCCACCGTGGGGCAATTGGTGCTATAATCCATATTATACCTATCTTTTTCAACCTTTTCATACCCATATTACTGTCAATGGCCTCTCAATCAACCTCTGCTTCATCGATCATGCCATCTACGGTTCCTCTCTTATCAAGGACTTTGCCGCTGATGCCTCCGCCAATCACGGGAGCACCACAGCCTGCTGCTGCTGGAAGCAAGACACAGCTGCCAGTCTTCCAGAGCTCGAGAACCACTGCTTCCACCCAGGTGGTTAGTACTAACAATGATGTTTCATCTATGTTTTCGCATGTTAAAGCATACATGGAGCAGCAAAACAAGACCAACCAGAGGATCCTTCGTGAGATAGAAGATCTCAAGAAGACTAAGAGGCCAGCGGAGGATCACACTCCCCTGATATCCAGGATGCTAGATTTCACCAGTCCAGGATCCATGGCTCAGTTTACTCAAAGATCATCTATCCTTCAACAAGGATCCATGGGTCAACAGACTCAAGGATCCTCACTGTTTTAGCCAGGATCATTGATCCTTCAACAAGGATCCATGGGTCAACAGACTCAAGGATCCTCACTGTTTCAGCCATGATCATCTATCCATTAACAAGGATCCATGGGTCAACAGACTCAATGATCCTCAGCTTTCCCACAAGGATCATCCATCCTTCAACCAGGATCCTCTGGGTTTATCACCAGGGATCCTATAATTCCCAACCCCAAGGATCCTTCTTTCAGAATCAAGGATCCTCAGGAGTTCAGCATCAGCGATCCTCCGAAGTTCATGAAGGAGATATAATCCCCATGCAAACCGTAGCTTCTGGAGGACCAACTCCTATTGCAGACTCCTCTTATCCTAGCTACTCATCCGAGATGCCTACCTTCACCCCGCAAAGAGGTAATCCATATGATTCTATATCCTTTAACGCTAACCGTGGTCCCGTGCAGGATGTAGGTATTTACCAAGCTTGGCCAAGGAGCTACAGAAGCTCAAGGATATGATATCCAGTGTTCCCGGGGTGATACGACCAATCCCCGAGATACCTGAGGGAAGTCACAAGTTATCCAGATTTGCTCCACCTATCTGTGATGCTGAAATCCCGAAGCGGTTCCAGACCCCCAACATGAAGACTTATAATGGGACCACCGATCCTGAAGAGCACGTTGCACAATATAGGGAGCGTATGAAGATCAAACCTATCCCGGAGAGACTCAAGGAAGCTTGATTGTGCAAAGGCTTCGTATCCACACTCACAGGATCCGCCTTTAAATGGCTGCTAAGTCTTCCTCCCTTTTCAGATAATTATTTTTCACATTTAGTTAAGTTGTTCAATAGCCAATTTTCCTGTAGTAGGAAATTTGAGAAGTTAACTAGTGATTTATACCAAGTTATCCAACCTAGTGATGAATCCCTGAGGGATTTTGTTACGAGGTTTGACGGGGAAGCTCTAGAAATCCCTAATCTTGACATGGCTACTGCTGTTGAAGCATTCAAGATGGGACTTCAGAGGGGCTCCCCCTTTTATGATGATCTTGTGATAACTCCTTGCATGTCTCTAGATGAAGTAAGAAACAGGGCACTCCGGTTCATACGATTTGAAGACGACAAGAGGATCCAGGATCATCTGCGGGCTCAAACAAAACAGAAATCCCCTGACAAGAATAAAGGATCCTCATATAGGAACAACAACTCAAAGTCGTACACCAAGTTCAACAATCAAAACTTACGAGCAGTCAAAGAAGAAGATGATGATGAAGACTATCCCTGCATCTCCGAGTATTGTTTCTCCGTAGATACCCATGGCTAAATTTGTGCCATGAAGAATCTAGGGGAAAAAGAAAGGTGGCCCCGAAAAAACGAGAAGACTACCACCTTCAAAGACAAGTCTAAGTGGTGTGCTTTCCATGAAGATTTTGGTCACATAACAGACGAGTGCATTGGGTTAAGGAGAGAAATTGGATACCTCCTGAGCAAGGGCCACTTCAAAGAGCTCTTGGGAAGGAAAAAATTCAAAATCCAGGATCCTGAAGATCTTCCACAAAAAGCAACACCACCACCACCGGATGCTCACATGATCAACTTCGTCTCCAGAGACTATGACATGTTTCAAACATCTTATCCTAAAGAAGAATTCAAGTTGGACGATGAAAGAAGGCCACTCATCCCAGCTACTCGAATAACTGATGAAAGAATATTCTTCGATTCGAGTATCCAGGATCCTCACCAGGATGAACTGGACGTGCGAATGGTCAATTTCATCTCCGGAGGATCCGACATATGTGGAACTTCCTTCTCTACAGCAAAAAGGATCGCCAAAGAGATCAAGTTGGATAACGGGGACCGACCAATAGTATCAACTAATTTAACAACAGACAAAAGAATCTTCTTCGATGAGGAAGACAAACTAAACATCCAGGATCCTCACCATGACGGTTTAATTATTACTTTATTTATTGCTAACCACTATGTACACAGGATCCTAGTGGACAGTGGAAGCTCGGTAAACATTATCCAGCATGATGTCCTTAAAAAGATGAACATTCCAGATTCCGAGATCGCCCTAGAACGTCAGTGCTAGTCGGTTTCATCGGAGAAACCAAGAAGACATTGGGGGACATCAACCTCCCAATTTATATTGAAGGGTTAAATCATATAAAAAATTATGTGTAATTGATAACCTTTCTTGTTGCAATGTTATTATAGGTAGGCCCTGGCTCCATGGGATGAAGGCGATGGCCTCAACTTACCACCAATGCATCAAACTACCTACCCCATGGGGAGTTGTGAAGATAGTTGGTGATCAGGCAGAGGCCAGGAACTATAATTCCTCATCAATGAAGCCAACAGCCAAGCAGACTATAGCATAGTAACCACAGCAACATCCTAGGGACGTACTGGAAGCTCGGGAGAAAGATTTAAAGGAAGTATCCTTGGAACCCGAGAATCCAGATGTAAAGGTGTTCCTAGGATCCAGTATCCCCGATGAGATTGAGGAGGATATGATATCCTTCCTAAAATGAAGAAAATCCATGTTTGCCTTCAAACATTCAGACATGACATGTATTTCAAGGAGGTAATCTCTCATAAGCCCGACCTTGATTTATCTATTAAACCCATCCATCAGAAGCGAAGGAAATTCGCTCCTGAGAGGAACAATATCATACAAGAAGAAGTTGAAAAACTTCTTAAGACCGGTATGATCAGAGAGGTTCAATATCCTTGATGGTTGGCTAATGTGGTTGTAGTTTCAAAAAAGAACGGAAAGTGGAGGGTATGCGTTGATTTTACAGATTTAAACAAGGCATGTCCCAAGGATCCTTTCCCGTTACCACATATAGACTCCATGGTGGATGCAACGGCAGGACATGAAATGGTTACCTTCATGGATGCTTCCTCTGGATTTCAACAGATTCAGATGGAACCATCTGATCAAGAGGATACTGCATTCATGACTCCTACCAGCATATATTGTTATATTGTGATGCCATTTGGACTAAGAAATGCAGGGGCAACATATCAAAGACTGGTCAACATGATGTTTAAGGATCAGTTAGGTAAGACAATGGAAGTCTACATAGATGACATGGTAGTGAAGTCAAAGAAGGCTGAGGATCACCTCAAGGATCTTGAAGAAGCTTTCAATATCTTTGACTAGTATAACAAGAAACTAAATCCATCAAAATGCCATTTTGGTGTTAAGGCTGGAAAGTTTCTGGGAAATATGGTCACTAAAAGAGGAATTGAAGCAAGCCTAGAGCAGATTGAAGCCATCATCAACCTAAAGTCGCCTGTAAATGCCAAGGATGTCCAAAGGCTCACGGGATCAATAGCCACTCTCAATAGGTTGATCTCAAGATCCTCCGAGAAATGCAAAGACTTCTACGACATTCTTAGAAAAAATAAGAAGTTTGAATGGACGGAAAAGAATGAGGCTGTGCTCAAAGCCTTAAAGGATTACTTATCCTCAGCTCCAGCTCTAATGAAGCCTGTGGATGGAGAATCCTTATATCTATATCTAGCAGTTTCAGGTAATGCGGTAAGTGCCATCCTCGTCAAGGATCATGAAGGTGAACAGCACCCAGTGTATTATGTATGTAAGAGTCTTTTAGATGCAGAAGCTAGGTATTCTCATTTAGAAAAGTTAATCCTTGCTTTAATTATGGCTTCTACTAAATTAAGACATTATTTGAGACTCATACTATTATTTTGAGAACTAATTAACATGTTAAGAATGTTCTCAGAAAACCAGAATTGTCAGGTAGAATGGCTAAGTGGGCTGTAAAACTGAGTGCATACGACATTCAGTATGATCCTAGAACAGCTATCAAATCGCAGGCACTCGCAGACTTTGTGGCTGATTTCAGCAGTGACATGCAGAAAGAAGCCGACTTGGAGGTTCAGCAACTAGATGCAACCAAGGATCCTTGGATCCTCTTCATTGATGGAGCATCCAACATAAAAGGAACAGGATTGGGCATACTACTGAAATCGCCATAGGGGGACATAATACCCCCAGTACATTGCATGTGTGTTTCAAGCTACCAACAATGAGGCAGAGTACGAGTCACTCATCGCAGGTTTACTTTTATACAAAAGCATGAGGATCAGGTATCTTCAAGTTTATATGGATTCGTTACTTATAACTAACCACTTTAACGGTTCTTATACCGTGAAAGGTGAAAATATGATCAAATATCTAGATATTGTGAAGGAATTGGAAAAATCCTTAGAAATATTTAGTATAGTACATGTACCAAGAGAGGAAAATGTTGGGGCAGAAGCCTTAGCGAATTTAGCCTCATCCTTGAAAATTCCAGAAGATACGAAGATCCCAATTATCCACATACTCTCGCCAGCAATAGGAGAGAAAAAAGTTGGGGAAATAACAAGTGACAAACATATTGTACGTTGGGATCCATTATCCTCAGACAGCCAAGGATCCTGGATCCTCCCAATCAAGAAGTACATTCAGACAGGAGAGATTCCAGCTACGGAGAATCCGAAATCCTTCAAACTCAAGGTATCACAGTATATTTTATTAGTTGAAATGCTATACAGAAAATATCTTGCAGGTCCATACTTGAGGTGCATCGAGGATCCTGAAATCCAGGAGGTACTTAAAGATTTTCACGAAGGAGATTGAGGCAACCACACAGGGGGGAAGAGCATTATTCTCCAGGATACTTAGGACTGGATACTTCTGGCCGACAATGAAGAAGGATGCGATAGAGTATTCGAAAGCGTGTGATGCCTGCCAAAGGCATGAAAATATCCTTCATCAACCAGCAGAACCAATGTATCCTATGTCCTCTTCATGGCCTTTCATGAAATGGGGAATGGACATTGTTGGTAAGCTACCAAAGGCACCAGGTGGAAAGGTCTTTATGCTTGGCATGATGGACTACTTCTCTAAATGGATTGAAGCAGAACATTCGTACAAGTCCGAGAAAGGGAAGTTATATCTTTTATTAAAAGGAATATTATAACTAGGTTTGGTATTCCTTCTGAAATTATATGTGATAATGGTT
Source organism: Bidens hawaiensis (assembly GCF_021521415.1). Taxonomy (NCBI): domain Eukaryota; kingdom Viridiplantae; phylum Streptophyta; class Magnoliopsida; order Asterales; family Asteraceae; genus Bidens; species Bidens hawaiensis. Next base: position 140,227 of record NW_027491641.1, read on the forward strand.
CCCAATTTATTGGGAAAAGAACAACTAACTTTTGTGACAGCTGGGGCATAAAGATGATTACTTCAACACCAGTGCATCCTCAAGCTAATGGTCAAGCGGAGTCTAGCAACAAAATCATCATCAACAATTTAAAGAAGAAGCTAGGATCCAAGAAGGGAAAGTGGGCCGAGGAACTACCATATGTTCTTTGGGCCGACAAGACAACACCCAAGAATGCAACAGGCTAAACACCCTTTTCGTTGGTATTTGGATCAGAAGCAGTAATCCCAACAGAGATGGTGGTTCCTACAGCAAGAACGAGCATACGTGATCCTGAAGCCAACGAAGAAATCCTTCTTGAAAACTTGGATACTATTGAAGAACTCAGAGACATGGCCAAGATCAGAATGGTAGCTTATCAACAAAGGGTAGCTGGGGCATACAACAAGAATATAAGGATCAGAAGATTTCAAGAAGGAGATTAAGTTTTGAGGAAAGCCTTCCAAAATACTACCAATCTGGCTAATGGAAAGTTAGCACCCAAATAGGAAGGACCTTATCAGATCGAGTTGAAGGCAGTAAAGGGGGCATATCATTTGCTCACAATGGAAGGCAACAGATTACCAAGAGCATGGAATGCTATATACCACAAGAAATACTTTTTCTGACCAGGATCAAGTATCCTCTAAGGATCAAGTATCCTTAAAGGATCAAGGATCCCCAAAATTGGTAATATCCAGCTAATTACTTATCCTTTTAAATTTCTTATTACTCTTTTAAGGATAACATATTCTTAACAGTTTTTGTTCCTTCCAAGTTTTAAATAATAATGCAGGATTCTAATAATATGTTTGATGATTAAGAGGTTGGCCACCTCTCCTTCACATTCAAGGTATTATATTATTTCCCTTGGCCTAGCCCACATTTGGATATGATCCCCAATGGTCATATCCTCTAAGGTTTAAAGGTTACCTTTCTTATAAATAGAGTTTCTACACCCTCGCCTGGAGCGCACGTATCCAACGTATAGTCCGGGGCAGCGGGACCATTACACGCTTAGTGGCTGACAATTTCGTTGTCTTCGGCTATATAGAGGATCCTACGATTTATGGTATACGTACCAAACCACCGGTTTATAACGTTTTCACGTTATCTTCGTTTGGGCTAAATCCCGGATTGGGCGATTCCCCAGCTAACATCCGTATTTGGGCTTGTCCCCAGTTTTGGGCTTGTCCCCAATTTGGGCTTGTCCCCAGTTCAAGGGCTTGTCCCCAGTTGACGGGCTTGTCCCTAGTTGGACGGGCTTGTCCCCAGTTTATTTTTTGGGCTTGTCCCAAGTTTAATGGGTATAATCCCAGTTGACGTTATGAGTTGTTTGCAGCAGATTTGCTAAGTTCATTGTGAAGATCAAAATTCTAAGGATCCAAAATCCTAAAGTTATTCCTTCAAGGATCACTAAAGGTTCAGTACTTTTGGTAACTTAGGTCTACCTAGACCTTCTTGTATGAACTCTTTAAATAAATTTGTATTGTCACAGTTGCAATAATTTTAAACGTTTTAAGGGTCACTCCTTTAAGGATATTCTATTATAAAAACTTTTGTCAATTTTTTAAGGATACTTTATCCTAGAGTTTATTATTTAAGAATATTTTATCCTAAATATTTTTCATAAGGATATTTTGTCCTTACATCCTTTGCTCAAAATTCACTCTTAAAACTTTGAATGAAGCTAAGATTATGTCAAACAAACTTTTAAAATAAATAACAGGCGGATAGTTAAAAGTTTTATATTATTAAAACATAAGTCACTTGGACTTACCAAAATCTTTAACCCGGATTTCACCATACAAAAAGATGGACCATCCACCCGGGTTAAACAGGTGTTACTGATTGTCCTTAAGTGCAAGAAAATAAACATCAGAGGCACCAAAGGTTTCATCCCCACAAACAGAGGATCCATCCACCTTCGGTACCCCTGGAAATTGTCTTGAGGATCAGTGATCCTTAAACCTACTTACTATTGTTTATTACAGACTAAGTTATCCTTAAAGACATCAACACAAAAAAAAAAGTGGGCTCGGGCCTTGTCTTCTGTATCCTTCATCGCCCACCTAAGCTGCATCTTCACCCTCTACAGCACCTCTCCCTCGCCAGCTTCAGCCACCTCCTTGACACCACTAGTCCCAGCCTCAATATCTTCAGTCATCTCCTCATCGTCTTCGCCACCAAGAGCATCCATGGCAGTCTTCCACATTTCCACGTCCCAGGTCGTCTTATCAAAAGCGGGATCACCGGCCTCCTTCGCCATTTTGATCCGTGCTTGGAATACTGACCTGGCAGCCCACACCTTGGCTTCATCCGTAGCCTGCTCCACTGCCTCTTGATGCTGGGCTTCCGCTAAGGATAGCTGATCCTCCAACTGTTTTTTTTTTCTCTTTGGACAGCTGGATCATGGCTTTGTCCTTGGCAACCACGGCTTTCCCTAGCCCTGACAGATTTTCACTCATCTGGCTGATGATCTTTTCATAGTGCTCTTTGAAAGCACTCATAGCCTATATACGACAAGGTAATCAAAATTAGAAGAATATTGGATCCTAAAGTTCAAAGTATCAGGATACAGGATACTTACAGAGAGGACTGTGTCATAATGGGTCTCGGGAACGGAGGACCTCTTTTTTTTGGAAGCAGCGGACTTGGCCCTGGTTGTTGCAGTATTGGGCTCGGAACTGGTAGCTGCTTTTGAAGCTTCTTTTTTGATGACATGAGAGGTGACCATACAATCAATGTCTTCTAGGGAGAACTTGCCGGCTGATTTCTTGGATTTCTTGGCGCCTGTAAAAAAAAAATTAACAGATAAGTATTCTCTCTAATTTTATTTATCTAAAATTATTATAAACTTACTTGACATTCTGGAACCCGAGAAGATATCACAGAAAGCTTCAACGAAACGAGCTTGAAAGGTTCTAACCTCGGTATCCAGTGCTAGGAACTGTTTTGTTTTTTCTTCTGTACTAGGTAACTTGCCCAAAGAAGCGAAATTCTCAACTGCAGACAAAAAGAAAGAATCAGAGTTAAAGTTAAAGCTTCAAGGATCCTGCTATTTCTTAAGGATCCAGGATCCTACCCTTTCTAACCCACTTTGAAGGAAGATCAATCCCTCCTGGTATTGAGTAACGTTTTACAAAGAAAAACTGATTCCTCCACAAGGAATCATTTAAACTGACTTTTAAGATCGGGTGAGGTTGTCGAGGCTAGGATTTGAAGATGAATCGGGAAGGACCGTGGGTAGTAAGGGTGTACAAGTGTGATAGCTCCGGAAGACCGAAGTCGATCTTTTGCTCCTCGATGATCCTTTCGATAGTGCTGAGGACCCTCCAAACCATAAGCATAGCCTGTGTATAGGATGTGCCGGTGGAATCGAAGAAGCTTTGAGTGAAAGGAGGAAAAGGATACTTGTAGCCGACAGGAACGGGCACACCGGAAAACACACCCAGACTTTGGAATAAACGTCACAGCGGACACTAGATTCGTAAAGTCGGAAAAAGGTTTTTGGTGGAAACAACAAACGGAACTCGTCAATCTCGGGATCTGTGAGGTTGCAAATCTCAATAAACGGGTTGGCTATGAGGCATTGTGGCTCCATCTCCGACAACTCGGAGTCATCAGAAGATTGTTTTGAAGGTTTAGAGGGTGGCAGAGAAGAAGAAGATGAAACAGTGGACATCGTTAAAGAAAATAAGAAAAGAAAGAGAAGGATACCTGATGCGTCGCTTGAAGGTATGATTATAACCAAGATATAGGGCGGCATATATAGGCGGTTATCATTAAATCGAGGGCCGAATGGTAAATATTTCTGGTAAAACCGTCCCATCATCCAGTTTTCGCAGAAGTTCAAAATTCAAAATGACAGTTGTTTTACACAATCACCTGCGATTTTGGAGGCAATTGTTAGGGCATGAATTTTATGCTGAGGATCCTTAATCCTTAACTATCTTGTGGATAGATTATCCTCGAGATATGTATTAGGTTATGAAGGATCAACGATCCTCGGTATTATTTGTTTACTAATGATTGTGTTTAGTTTGGTGATGTGTTAGACAGGTATAACAACTTTAAGATCCAGTCTGCTGTATATTCAACTACAAGACACCTGCAACACATGGTTGAGACTGAAGACTAAGCCAGTGGAAGAAGTAGCAGAATGACAGGACCAATTACTGAGTATTAAGGACGAGATATGTTATTCTTGAAGACGTGCTTGGATCAATGATACTCTTGGAGAGTTCTTTAGCTGAAGTCTGGATCCGGGATCCTTAGTCAACATAACTATTAATGGATGAATTTCGTATGAAGACTGACGTTTAGATAACAACAACGGCTCCTATACCTAGTCCACCACTTAATTCGTTAATAAACGGCTATTAGCACGTGGTCAAAGAGCACGATGATGAAGAGTGGAAGACTAGCGGATTTATAGGATATAGTTTTTAGTTCGTTACTTGTTCTTTTTCTTTATATATTGAGTTGTGATCAACATTAGAGGGACACGCATTCACACATACTCTAGTCGCTAAGTTATCTATAATCACACACATAGCATTCATTGTATCCGTTGATCCACAACTCCAACCCTTGTAACCTTTTTTGTGATTAATAAATTGGTGATCAACGAGTTGTCATCACCCGGGGGTTTTTTCTTTCGATCTGAACAAGATCGAAGGGTTTTTCCTCGTAAAAAATCTCAGTGTTCACTCCATTTTCATTCATTTAATCGATATTATTAGCATAGCACTATTCCTCACTTTAACAGATTTGGATACATTATCCTTAGCTGATTTTTATCCAAAACAACTACCTCACATGTGCTTGCTCCAAATCCATCAGAAACTCCTGTCAATCAGCATCTTTATAGATCTATGATCGGCTCCCTGATGTATCTCACTGTCAGCAGATCGGACATCATGTTCCCTGTCTGTCAGTGTGCCTGATACCAGAGTAATCCAAAAGAGTCCCACTTAATTGCTGTTAAGCGAATCTTTCAGTACCTTAAGGGAAAGCCTTGCTTAGGTCTTTGGTATCCTAAAGACTCCCATATGGTGTTGCATGCTTACACCGATAGCGATTATGGGGGATGCAATCTGGATCGAAAGTCAACATTGGCTGGATGTCAATTTCTGGGTGACAGATTAATCTCCTGGTAATGCAAGAAACAAGTCACCGTGTCCACCTCCACTGCTGAAGCGGAATACATTGTTGCCTCTACTTGTTGTTCTCAAGTCATTTGGATCCAACATCAGCTGTTGGATTATGGTTTGAATTTCTTTAACACCCCGATTAAGTGTGACAATGAGGCAGCTGTGTGTAATGTTAAAACCCCGGTCCAGCAATCCAAGACAAAGCACATTGACATCCGAATGCACTTTATTCGTGATTCTTATGACCGAAAGCTTGTCACAATTGAACGGGTCCATACTGATTACAACTTTGTAGACCTGTTTACTAAAGTTTTTTATCTTGTCTGATTTTTGTTTCTCGTTGAGTCACCGGGCATGATCTCTTTTGTTCAAAATTAAGTTTTAAATTTTTATTTTATTTTATTTTTGTTATTTTTATTTTTATTTTACTTTATTTTAATTTTATTTTAAAACGTTTATTTTAAATTTATTATTTAGTTTATTTTAATTTTCCTTTTTAAGGATTTCAAATTTTAAATTTGTAAATTTATTTTTAATTTTTTACTTAAAGTTTTTAAATATTTAAATTGTGTTTTTATCTTATTTTGTTGTAGTTTTATTTTTAATTTTAATTTATCTTATCTTATTTCTAAATTAGGTTTTTCTTTTAGTTTATTTTAATTTCTTTTATCTTTTTGTATATAAAATTGTAAATATTTTTCAATTATGTCACAATTTTAAAGGGAGAAAATGAGTTAAGTTTAACTCAATAAAAAGATTTTACTTTTGCTTAAAGAAAAACAAATTAACTCACCTGACTTTCCAAAAATATTTTATATTATTTATTTTATTTAAGAAAATCTGAAAAAGGCTTAAAAAATATAATCTCTTGTTTAGAGGGAGCTCTTGCTTAGAGAGAGTCGGATAATATTAAAATATCAGAAAATTTTGAGAAATTGTCTTAGGTGAACCTAGCACATGAAAAGAGTAGATCAAAAGCCAACAAGATCATTGCTCGATGTATAGATAGGCTTAACAAATGAGTAAGTATCATAGTGATAAAAACTTAAATATCTGTCTATTCTAGTGGTTACACTCTTATGAAGCAGTTGCTGACTCCAAGTAAGTTATATCGATGAAGGAAAAAATCCTAATAGTCAGTCATACACGAGCCCATAAGTGATCGGTCACATTACAAAAATTGTTTCTTGCTTTAGTTTCGAATATTGAAAAATATCAAAAATCATTGAAAAGGCAAAAAAACTGCAAAATACTCAAAAAGTATTCGAAATCAACAACAAACATGTTGATAATTTTATCAAACAAAAAGGGTATATTAGAACCACGTAACGTGGGGCAAACAAGTAAGTCCTAAACAATTTATATGAAGGCATAAGTCAACGAGACTAGTAAGTCCATGATTCAACCTTTACATATTGTTTGAAAGAAAAGTTTTCAAAAGTTTGTGAAAGTACAAAATGATTTGATCAATCATTAGGGGGTCGGAGTCAATTCGGGGTGATACTGATGAACACAAATTATGCCTGAGGTATGTTGGAGTATGTAACATGTTGGATGAACAAGGGACCACACAAGTATTGTGCCTAATTATACCTTAACGTATCACGGTGAAACCAAAATACCTGTTAAGTTTAAAGTGGACCAACATATCTACAATCGACTTTGGGTTCTTGGCATAATAATATCCAAATAGAAGTGTGATCTAGGACGCTATAGACAATATGATTCCATGTCATGATCTTTCTCACCAAAAACAAGTATTCATAGATCTTTGTAAATTATTTAATATAATATAATATTAATTTTCTCTTTATCTAAATTTAAAATTTTACTTCATTTTTAAGTTCTATTTTATTTTAAGAGGTTATGCGGTTAACCGATGAGGATGTTGAGAATCTTAGGGTTCATATGATGAGGACCTTTCAGAGGTTCCTTCGTGTAGCCGAGCCAAGGGCTGAGCAAGTCAATAGACGACATACTATGCTTGCTCGTTTAGCCTCTATTGCCAAAAGGGTCAGAGCTCAAGGAAGTGTTCATGGCTTCCTCTGCATAGGAGACCAAAGAAAGGATGGATGTGAAGGTGGTTAAGGCTCGAAGACTGCTGATGAGCCTGAAGTTGTTGTTGGAACCGTTACCGGCACTGAGCCTGTAGTTACTACTGCTGTTGTATCTGAGTAGGTCAGTACTACAAGCTCAACACTTGATGCACCCATTACTAGTGCACAAGTAAGTGCTGGGGTCACCAATGCTATGATTATTCATCTTGATGCACCAACACAAGGTGGTGGTGATGACGGTGATGACGATGACGATGATGAGAACGATGATGACGAATCTGATGGTGGAGACGAGGAGGATGATGATGAAAGTGATGAAGAGGACGACAACCACGGGCATGATAACTCTGATGAGCCTCGTGGTGGTGGAAATAGTGATGGTAGTGGTGATGGTAGTGGTAGTGGTATTGGAAGTGGTAGTGGTGATGCCACATGAAATAAGGTGGCTGATATTGAGCCATCAAAGGAGGCTAATAAAACAAGGGAATCAGAGGCCGCGGTGGAGGGTGAGCTCACCTCTTTACTAAATGTTTGTTCTTTTGCATGTACCGTTCCTTCTGATGAGATAGCCAATGATGAAAATAATGAAGACGATGATGACGGCATCAATTATCCTCCAAATCCCGACACACCAACAACTAGGGAGAATGTTGAGCCAACCGTTGACAAGAACGTTGTCACTTCTGTTGCTGCTCCTGCTAGAAGTTGGTCAAGAAGAGGAATCAAATACTATAGCGTGAGCAGGTTGGGAAGCATGCGAACGAGGTCGAAGCCTTACCATGATTCGAATCTCATTGTGTACGCAAAATACCACAAAGACAGCAAAAGTTGGGTTGTTAGACGTACAAATGGAGATCTTACATATCTCACTATGCGAGATATGCACACACTAACGAAAATTGATGTGAATTCCTTTCGAAAGACGGTGGCTCGAGACGACAAGAAGAACACTATCGAATCATGGTTCAGGAACTCCTTTTTTGAAGAGAGAATGGAGAGCTGACTACCCGACGTTCGCAGTCAATCCGGGTAGGCCATTCAAGGTGAAGAAGATCAACCCTTTCTCCAACAAAACGTCCGAAGAAAGACTTTACAGAATGCCCGATAATCATGGCGAGCCGATCTTTCATAGGATGCCTTTCGAGGACGACTTTCTTCATGACTTCATTGCATGGGAATTCGACAACGAATACGGTGACGTCATCATACATTGCACTCGCAGTCATGAGCTCACGTTCTTTGATGAGCATGAACTGGCAGGACTTGGACTCCGCGACCTGAAGAAACTAGTAGAGTCACCCCACTGTACAGTCGAAGATGTCCGTCGCGACAACACGGACGCCATCGTTGGAAAGTTCAACAAGTTTGCCAGATTACTTGTTGAAAAACAACCATTTGAAGAAGATCCAGACGAGGTATTCGACTATGAGTTCGAATGCGAGTGGTGAGAAGAAAATGAAGCAAATACCAAATACTAGAGGGAGATTGTAAGGCCTGGTTTTGTTATTAGTCTTTCGTATTTATATCGTGTTAGTTTACGTTTCTATTTTGTTTACTTTTGTATGTATTCGGTCCGAGACCTTGTGTAATTGGAGCCCATTGGGCCTTACTAAAGAAATATTGTATGACAATACACACACTATATAATATGTGTGCATAGCATACACCAAGTAACCCTTTGCAAAACTTCTATCCTAAATTACAAGCTCTCTCCCTCTCCCTCTCTAAACTCAAGGCCTCAAGTAACACCATCACAAGATCTGAGATCTCGGTCTCAGCTAGTTGTTTCTACCCACTAGTTGAGAGGTTGATTCAAGACGACTAGTACTTAATTTGTTGTGTTATTTGATCTGGTCACGGGACCTGCACAAAACCATTTCAAACCGATTCATGCACACCATGGCATTCCATAGTATAGTTATAAATTTGCTATTGTAGATAGTCCATGCATGCATGCGCTGGCCAAATAAACACGTTATAATCATGGATATATGTTGGTTATTTTTTTCTAATATAAAAACATAGGGTATACGTAGAGTAAGTTTATATAATATTACTTATGATAACATAAACATTTGCATATTTAGTATGTTAATATATTAAAATTACATGGGACTCAACTTAATGCACTACATAAAGCAAGTACCGACCGACCTACCTACTATAAAAAGTTGCAAACTAAACTAAAATATATTTTTTGACAGCCCATGCAATTGATCAACATGTTTCAATATATATCAGTTATTATTCCATTTTCTGTTATCATCATCATCGTATTCCTCTTTTTCTTCTTCAAGTTTGTTACAAAGAAAACTTCAAGTGGTCCGTACCACCTAACACCCGGTCCAACTCCTCTTCCATTCATCGGTTGCATCATTCAAATGCTACGAAATCGGCCTACATTCCGATGGATCCACAAGCTCATGAACCACTACGACTCCCCTATAGTCTGCATTCGGCTAGGTCAAGTAACGCATGTCATCGTAGTATCTTCCACAATTATAGCATGCGAGTTTCTAAAAACACAGGATGAAATATTCGCTTCAAGGCCCGAAAGCATATCGGGCTATTTAATAAGTGATGGATTTCGTTCAACCATCATGTCCCCTTTGGGAAAGCAGTGGACAATGATGAGAAAACCATAACATCCTTTCGTTGTCAACACACAAGTGGCTCCAACGCAAACGAGACGAAGAAGCAGATCACTTGCTTTCTTACATAAGCTGTCAAATAGAAAAACAAACATCTCTGACTGATGGCGGACTAGTAAACGTTCGTCTTGCAAGCCAACATTTTTGTGGAAACGTGATCCGGAATATGGTTTTCGGGACAAGATTCTTTGGGGAAGGAACGGTAGACGGAGTGCCTGGTGATGAAGAAAGAGAACATGTCTCCGCTCTTTTCGATATCCTTGAGTATCTTAATGCATTTTGTATCTCTGATTATTTCCCAATGTTGAGATGCAAGACTGATTTTGATGGTCATGAAAAGATCAAAAGAATTACCATTGAAAGAGTTAAAAAGTATCATGATCCATTAATTGACAAACGTATTTTAATGTGGATTGATGGGGCTCGAAAGCAAGAACAAGATTTACTTGATATCCTAATCAAACATCAACAACCAACGCATACGCCACAAGAAATTAAAGCTCAGATTCTTGTACTATATATATATTTCCATTCGCATGTTTCAGTTTTAAATATATATAATTTATGAGTCACCCATAATTAAGGTTTTATTTTGTTTTAGGAACTAATGATTGCCACAGTGGATAATCCCTCCAATGCCGTAGAATGGACGATGGCAGAGATGATTAGTGAACCTTCCATCCTGAAAAGAGCGGTTAAGGAGTTGGATGAGGTGGTTGGTTGCGACCGCGTAGTTGAAGAGTCCGACTTACCCCTACTCATCAACTACATCAAAGCATGCATCAAGGAGTCCTTTAGGTTACACCCTTTCGCACCCTTCAATGTTCCCCATGTGTCTATAAAGGACACTGTTGTCTCGGGTTACTTTATACCCAAGGGTAGTCATGTGCTGCTTAGTAGGCTCGGGTTGGGAAGGAATCCCGAGGTTTGGATAGATCCAATGCGGTTTGATCCGGATCGACATCTAGGGGACAAAGGAAGACAATTGCTTCTTACTGATAACGACTTGAGGATGGTTTCGTTTAGCACAGGGAAACGTGGTTGTCCCGGAGTGGTTTTGGGTTCGACCATTACTACAATGTTATTAGCGAGAATGATTCAAGGCTTTGCATGGGAGAGGCAAGATAATGGGTCAGCAATAAAGCTTATTGAAAATCATGATAATCTTCATTTGGCTAAGCCACTTTTAGCCATTGCTAAGCCACGACTACCTCCATATCTTTACCCTAAAATTTGAAGGACATAAATATGTGTTATAAAACAACATAACCAATAACTGTACTATGCTGAAGTATTGGAATATAATTCAGAATTCATAAGTGCACGTGGGCTTTTATTTATGCTTTGAATAAAGAAGATCCTAGTCAATGTTGTAACATCTTAAAAACTTACATACCTAATTTGACTTTTTAAGAAGTTGAGAGACCAATTAGTCATTTAGCTAAAATAAATATATAAAACTCTTATGAAGCGACACATGTCCGATGACAAATCGCATGAAATCGATATGTGTCTGATGACTAATCGGATGAAATCGATATGTGTCCAATGACTAATCATATGGAATGACATGTGTCGTCACATGTCAACATGAAAGGACATGTCTCATCACAAGAACGAACGGTGGCGAGCGATGGTCCGACCGAGGGTGTGAGTTTCAACTATAAATAGTGGTCACGGGTTCGAACACCAAACCACTCTCAAAGTTTGTGCCATCGAGTTGGACTCCCGACTACACTATAGAGATTCGACGTTTCATACCCCGACACCCTTCATATAGTCGAAGTACTCCTCGTCCTTCCTTATTCGTTATATCATTTTAATGTAAGAGTTATGTTTAAGATATTTTACTGCATAGCTTAGATTGTAATCGAGGGTATAGCCTAAACCTTGAAACATTTATATATATATTTAAGCTTTATATATATTTAGGTTATTGTTAATTAACTTTCTTCTAAAGGAAGAAACATCAATATATATATATATATATATATATATATATATATATATATATATATATATATATATTAAATAATTAAAAGTGTGACATGTATATATTAACTAGAAGGGTGACAATACCGGTAGTTGAGTTTCTTGTTTAAGAAAAGTTATTCGTATAAATCTCAATCAACCGTGGGACCCGTTTACTTTACTAGAGAGCTTGATAAGAATGTTCGAACCTATTAGGCTAAAGCATGCCACACCAAACATCATACGAACTAAAGTAATCATTTTGAATAAAAATAACTTTTATATCAAAAGAAATATTTTATCAAGGTTTAAAGCTATAAGTTGGTCTAAGGGTCTGAAGCTAGATCATTCGATATAAATAAATTATTAATCTATTATTCTCGAACTATAGTTCCGAGGTAATCATTCATCAAACATAGAGAAATTGTTAGTTACCAACTTATCAAAGGTTAATACGCCCAACCTTTTTAATAGCGTGAATATCCCCAACCTTTTTAATATCATGAATATGTGTAATCTTTTTTTAAGTATTTACTCATTTAGATTAAGGAGGGTTATCCATATGTAAAGAGTTAGAAAGGTATTTACATAAGGGTTGGTTCAAATCCTTTAAAACGTATTGATACAAGGTAGTATTAGACGCTCGGGCTAAAATACACATGTGTGAACCTTACATATATGAACAGTAATGGGCAAAATACAAACATACTGACCATGAGGCAAGTAACTGTCTCTAGGGCACACAACCTTCCACTAAGTGGTCTGTGCGTATATTTAGTTCCGATGATATGGGATTGAGACCCACTGAGTCATTGAACACTATTGGTAATTGTGTCATAACGAATTATGAAGCCTTTTATCGAGTCAGCGTTATTCACTAGCATATAGCTGACATATTTTTAAAATTGTTTTTAGGTAATCAAGAGTCAGGTATAGAAGTGGATATGCCCGATGAAGATAGTAGATCACTATGCATAGAATAAAACTGATGGCTAAGCTAAATTTTGTAAATGAAGTATAGGTGAAACTTGTTTTAAAGCAATTAATTTTGTAAAATGAAAAAGGGTATTTAATTCCTTATGTTATAAAAGTAAATATTTTTCGCTGCATAATCAAACTTTGACAAATTACCAGAAATTGACCAACTATTGGTCACGCCTGTTGGATGTAATTTCAGACTCAAAGTCACAAGTCGGTGAACTTGAAGGACCATTGTCGACAAGTCGATCATAGTTGGTTATGTTTCCTAATTACATCATGTCTCCAATTTGTATTGCAATTATGATTGTTAATGTCTTGGCTAGCAAGTTTGGTTAGTCTATATGAACCAATTCATGGTTAGACATTATAGATTATGTGGTGTGAGGTGCAACCGAGTTAGGGTTCATCTAGAGACACACACGAGATGCAACCGAGTTAGAGTGCATCTAGATGCAACCAAGTTAGGATTCATCAAGTGTATAAACGAGTTAGGGTTTGATAGATTGTAATCAGTTTTTTGAGTTAGAATTTCTGATTAATAAACAAGAGTTAGTTGTTTACATCGTGTTAAATTATTGACCTGGGACTTAAACGCGACTAGGCCCCTGAGGCCGGATGTGACAAATCTATTATATGGTTCTTTAGGGTTGTTTCAATTTATATTTTATCTCCTTTTTCAGTTGTTATGTTTGTTCAACTTTTTAGGGATTCGGGTATTGCAACACACACACAAACACAAATAATCTGCAGGAGGAAAATATAAACGAAGATGAATACGCGAGATTTACGTGGCACGGTTGGCTGACCTACGTCCACGGGCTGAAACCAGCATACTTTATTATCGCTTTCTTCCTCACTCGTGATGAGGAATTACAAGTACAAGACTAAGAATATATATATATATATACACAGATACAATATAGAATTTCTTACTTGTTCATCAAGAAAACTAATGTGGGATTTAATTAAAACAAAGGAGGCCAACCCCCATTTGATCTTCTAATATCTTGCTCCATAGTTCTCTTGAACCCGACATAGAAACAATTGAGCCTCCATAACCTAACAATCTAATATCTCACTTGGAGACTTGATAATCTTCAAACTGTCTATCGATGATCGCTTGTGCCTTTTGTAATCTTCCACGTCTTCCAGGTTGCATCTGCCTTCTCATCAGTTAACCTGAACGCCCATTGAAGCTCCCCCGTGCTCCAACAGGTCAGTCATGGCTACAATTGCCACCGACTCATTCTCTGTCCCTACCGGCTCCCACATACACGAACTGCCAAATCCTGAAATAGCCTGAGAACAAACAACACTCTCCATATTAAACAAGTAATCTTCTGGAGAAACTTTAACCACTGAAGTACTGGTTCTCTTAACCCACAGTCTGGTAACTCTGGCTAAAGCTTTGACTGACTGACTGCTAGTGCTCCCACTGCCACGAAAAGTTCTGACTGTTTTTTCAGAACCTCTTCTAGCACATTCAACCTGAATCTGACATGTGGCTCTGGGTTTATTTCCTGCAAAACAAACCTTACTAGACTTTGTGAACCAGACTTTGGTCTTCTTCTGAACTGGGTCGGTCACTCCCTCAGACGATAAACTGACCATATACAACGAACCCCTCTTTCTTCCTCGAGCGTTGACAAGATTTCCATTTACAACTTTCCACTGCTCGTTCCCAAATTTAACCTTATGTCCCTGTTCATCCAACTGCCCAATAGAAATCAACTTTTTCTTTAACCTTGGAATAACTATCACATCCTTCGAGGTCCATGAACCGGCTGAAGTACCTAAATTCATGTCACCCATGCCCGTAACATCAAGAACATCATTGTTCACCAGTCTAAACTTACCAAAATCACCTTCCTTCAAATTCTGCAATGCTTCACTGCTGTGGGTAGCATGAAATGAAGCACCAGAAACCGTGACCCAGGATCAACATTATCCTTAACACTAAGAACTAAATCTTTAACACTAAGAACTAAAGCCTCATCCTCTGAGTATTCTTCTGTAGTGTTGACTTCTTTCTTTTCATTCTTATCATTCGGACACTGATTCCTAAAGTGTCCCGCCTCGTTACAGTTCCAACATACCACATCCTTCCAAGTCCTAGACTGGCTCCTTTTTCTGTTCTTGCTCCCACTACGTATGTTATTTTTCCTTCCTCTGCCAGTATACATTAAATCACTAGACAATTCACCTGAATTTCTTCGTCTGACATCTTCACCTAGAATAAGATCCTGAACCCCATCAAAAGTGAACTCATTGGTTGAACTAGTAATCGTTGTAGCAGTCCATGACCAGCTATTAGGTAAGAACGATAACATTAGTAGAGCCTGAACCTCATCCTTGAATTTGATACTAACTGACCCAAGTCTTGACAAAATCGTGTTCGATTTGTTAATGTGTCCTGTAACTGAACTTCCTTCTTTCATCTTCGTGTTCACCAGTTCACGAATCAAGTAAACTTTATTAGCTACCAAAGGTTTTTCATACATATTAGACAAAGCATTCATTATCCTACGCGTCGTAGTTTCCTTCAAAATGTTGAACGCAACATCCTTCGATAACGAAAATCAAATAACCGTCTTAGCTTTCTTATCAAAAGTGTAACAATTCGGGTTTTCCACTTTCTCATTTTTAACCGTTACCCGACCCACTTTCGGGCCCGGGCTATATAATTAATAAAATCCCACATTTATCGAGTAATAATTACAATATCATTTATTTATCGCTACATCTATTTAACGTTGACACTTTTAACCCAAAATATAAAGCTTAGACCTTTATGTGTCCACCCTCAAACTTTAAGGTTCTATATGTAAATAATACATTGACCCATATTGTATAATGGAAATCCATTATCATGCTGACCCATATTCATGTTTTTCTAGACCCGAGATCAATCAATCATTTAATTAGCTGGCATAAATCGTTTTTAATCAATCTATGAATTAAGAAATCGTTTATGTTTGTTTGGCGCGTCCTCACCGACAGAATTATTATGTTAATTTCACCAATTGACTCATTCTTTCTTTCTTTAACATAACCGAAAACCCTAAATCACAGATGAACAAGAAATCGTTGATATTATTCCAATTAATTAAAAGGATACCTTCCTTGTTCGATCGCCGACAAAACCTGAATTCATTCGACCATTTCATTACTCGTTTAGCTCATTTTGTTGGCCGGCCCTGCTCGTGCTCGTTCTCCCTCTTCTGATTTCCGTTAGAGGTAATTAAATACATGTATTGAGTCGCGATTTCATGGGGATTAATACCCCTAAACCTGTTTTAATCAATTGTAAACGAATTGGGATAATTGAAATTCTAGGGTTCTTGGTAAAAGGGGGCAACAGAATCGGATCTTGTTTATAATTAAACGGTCTGGCTTTTAAACAAACTGAACTCGCAGATCAACTAGTTGGCCTGTTTTTGTATTAAACGGTCTTTATCTTTTTTTAAGGGTTTTTCATTTAATTGAATTTTCCCAAGTATTTAACAAGTTCAATAATATTAATGATTAATAACAATTATTTCACTAAAAACCGACTCCTTTATTAAGTATATTTTCATTTCCCTATTATTAATTATCTAGTTAAATCTTATACTTAACGAGTCCGTTTGCTCTCTTTTCCTCATAGGCTCTAACGTTCGTGTGAAATTCCTTCTCTCGTTTTCACTACCTTAGTCATCCTCGTTCATCTTTGAGGTGAGTACCACATTCCCCGTTTTTACTCGTTTTCATACTATTTTGGGGACATATGCGTAACTTAGTATATTTTCGCACTTTATCTATACACAAAACTGCAATTTTTGTCTTATGTGTTAACTAATCTCATGCCATACTTGCTATATGTTTATGTGCTCAATGTGAACCGCATTCGGAGAGGTCCAGCATAATCTCAGAAAATATTATGATCATACGCTAGTCGATTTAGCCTTGTGCTTTTCGACATTTAATTTATTTGCTCATCGGTTGATTTGTTAATCTCATTTGACTCGTTGCAGCTACGTATTTTTATTATATATGTATAACTGAACTGGTGCGTTGCTCACTCAACCTCGTGTTGACAAACTATATTATTTTCACGCATATGCAGGTCACCGTTTGATGTGAAGTGTGGACTTAGAAGGATTGTTTTAAGGATTAATGCTAGAAGAGTTTATTTTGAGACTATGAATTGTCATTTGAATTATTTGATGTTTTGTTTTACTTTGAATTTCTTTTGTAACGAATAATGGTGTTATTTGAATTAAATAAATAGATATTTGAATTTCGATAATTGCGTGATAGTAACCTTACAAGCTGTGACAATCAGTCCACGCCCCGGCATTTCCGCCGTAGGTTGGGGTGTGACAGATTGGTATCAGAGCCGAAGGTTTAAGATAGGTCGTTAGAGATTGCCTTAGACACATGTTTAGGAGCCTTATACGTTCTTATCTGCTTACCTTACGTGTTCTATTTGATTGTTACTGCTTTCCCTTAGTTAATAATTTTTTTTATTATATTATTGTCATGCACACACGCACTGCTCCGAGGCTATGCCTCAAAACCAAAAATTTTATTTAAATTAAAATCAATATTAGATTGTTTTTTTAATTTCGGGAAATTCCTTAAGAATTCACACCTGTTGTTTTCACTCGTTCTCCTTAGGGCTAGGTCATATGGCATGTCTCTATCATAAGGAAAAGGGAAGAGAAACTGTGAGTTGGGCATTGGCAAAACGGTTCCAAGAACCAAAGGTAAGACGCTAATCCTTACATGGGTGACAACCTGACCACAGTACTCAACCCTATGGACCCGAGCGAGACCCATGAATGCCATATGACCGACACCCTAAGTTGTCAACCGTGACCACGTTAGTGGTTGCATTCCTTATAAAACTTTTAAAACCGAATTCACGGTGGATCGTGACTTAAATTCGGTAACCTTCCGATTATGGTTTTTACGTTATTTCAAGTGGTTAGTCGGGAATCCCGACTATCCATCTGTTAACTTGTTTCGTATTTTTGTCGGATACTCCGACTACCCCATGTCTTGTTTCGATAGTTCGTTATTTAGTTTGGTCGGTTAAAGACGCTTATCGGGCCAAAAAACTATATTGCATTGATAATTCGTTAATTAGTTGGGACAACCAAATTGCCATATAACGCTCATGGGCTGTCCAACTCACATGTATTTTCGTTAATTATTGTTGGTCCATTCAAATTGCCATGGAAAGCTCATGGGAGGCCAACGTCCCTAGATTTATTTCGTTATATTTTTGTGAAACTAACATAACAGAAACTTAATGTTTTTAACTAACTTTGTTTCCTCCCCACAAATATTTACACATATGATCCCCCAACTCATAAACCTTTACTCTTATTTTTCCGTAGAATGTCATCACTCAGAAATCACCGTCGTCACCAGCGTTCATCTGGCTCACGCGACCGCCGCCTGGCTGCTAAAATCACGAAAGAGTTTGCTGCTGCTATGCCTGCTATTGTCACCCAAATCCAAAGCCTCAATTCTAATGGTTCAACCACTACGGCCGCACCCAACAACTATGATTTTCATAACTTCTTGAGCACCACACCTCCATCTTATCGTGGTGAGGAAAATGCCACCGTCTTGCTTCAATGGTTTGAAGAAATGGAGAACATATTTATCCACTGTGAATGTCCGGATGTCAAACGGACCAAATTTGCTTCAAGCTGCTTTAGGGATTGAGCTGTTGTATGGTGGAATGCCCTGAGGAACGACCAAGGGTGGGATTTAGTCGTGGCTATGCCTTGGGAGGAACTAAAGGAGGCGATGAAAAAGGAATTTTGCCCAGAACATGAGCTGCAAAGGTTGGAAGCGGAGTTTTGGGATCTTAAGCAAATCGGGGGCGATAACTCCACTTATTCTAGCCGATTTCGTGAACTAAGCCGTATTGTGCCGCATTTGGTAACTCCCGGGACCCGCAGAATTCAGAAATACATTCGCGGTCTCCCGCTCGCTTTCCGTGATGCCGTAATGAGTCATAACCCATTAACCATCGGTGAGGCAATGGACCTAGATGCCTCCCTCACTGATAGTCACGTTCGGGATGGAGCCTTGTCCCACAAGGATTCCAATCCAACACCCAACAAGACAAAACCCGACTCCTCTACCGATGCCAAAGCAGAGGCCAAACCATCCAACAACAACAACCGCTTCAACAAGAACCACCAAAAACGTAAGCCCAACTACCAAAACTACTCCGTCAACCAATCCAACAACCAAGCCCCAAATGACCCTAATGCCCCAAACAAGAAAGCTTACTTCGGCCCACATCCCCTTTGTGCCAGGTGTAACCGCCATCATCCGGTTCAATCCCGTTGTCGGTTGTGCACTCGATGCAACCGTTACGGCCACCTTGTCGATACTTGTCGTGCACCACCTGGTTCTCAAGTTGTCCAAACCCAGTATGTACCCCCTACTGCTAGATCTGCTACTAACCCTGCTCAGCCCGGTGTTCCTAATACCCGAGCTTGCTACCACTCCGGAGACCCTAATCATTTCCGTAACGCCTGCCCACTACTCACCCATGCCAACCAAGCCCATGTCATGCCTGCACCTCCTTATGTTACCCATCCACCACAAGCCCAAGTATACCATGCACCGTACTACACTGCTCAAGCCTACCAAGTGCAAACCTATGAACCTCAAGCCTATGCACCCCAAACCCATGCACTTCCTGTACCTCAGCTCATGGCTCCTCAATCGGCATCAACTCAAGCCCCTGCAATTCAAGCTCCTCCTTTGAACCAAGTTGCTCAAACCCCTCAAGGGTCCAATGGTTGTGCGTTTATGATGAATGTGAATCAAGATCAGAGTTCTAGCGATGTGGTGAATGGTACGTTTCTCATCGATAATCATCATGCTTCGGTTTTGTTTGATACGGGCGCCGATAAGAGTTTTATATCTTTGGATTTTGCGTATATTATTGATAAGCCTTGGGATAAGTTGTCTAGACCTTTTGCCGTAGAATTAGCCGACGGGAATTCTATTATGATTGACTCGGTAGTTAGAGATTGTGTCATAGTCCTTAACAAAGTCGAGTTTTTATTTGACCTCATTCCGATGCAAATGGGTAGTTTCGACGTAATCGTAAGGATGGATTGGTTAACTCCTAATCGTGCAGAAGTTTTTTGTTTTGAAAAGTTCATTCGTATACCTCTCAAAAACGGTCGTATTCTTAAGGTTTTAGGTGATACTCCAACGTCTAAGATTAATCTCATGTCGTGCTTTCAAGCTCAACGTTATTTGCGCAAGAAATGTGTCGCCTTCCTAGCACTCGTGGTAGAGAAAGAGCGGAAAGAGAAGAAGTTATCCGATACCTGGTCGTACGTGATTTTCCCGATGATGTCACTCGTCTTCCTCCGGTTCATCAAGTCGAATTTCGAATTGATCTTATACCCGGATCTAACCCCGTAGCTAAAGCCCCTAACCGTCTTGCACCCTCCGAGATGCAAGAACTCTCAAGCCAACTCCAAGAAATTTTGGAAAAGGGCTTCATTCGCCCGAGTTCTTCTCCTTGGGGTGCACCTGTGCTATTTGTCAAGAAGAAAGATGGTTCATTCCGCATGTGCATTGACTACCGTGAACTCAACAAACTTACCATCAAGAATCGTTATCCGCTCCCTCGAATCGACGATCTGTTCGATCAACTTCAAGGAGCCGCATGCTTCTCGAAGATCAATCTCCGTTCGGGTTATCATCAACTCCGCGTTAGTGAAGAAGATATCCCGGAGACCGCCTTTCATACTCGTTACGGTCATTACGAGTTCTGTGTTATGCCTTTTGGGTTGACAAACGCACCCGCGGTGTTTATGGACCTCATGAACCGTGTTTGTAAACCTTATTTGGAAAAGTTCATTATTATTTTCATCGATGACATCTTGATCTATTCGAAATCTGAGAGCGACCACAAGAATCATCTCCATACCATCCTTGATCTGCTTCGAAAGGAGCAATTGTATGCCAAGTTTTCTAAGTGCGAGTTTAGTTTGAAAGAAGTTCAGTTTTTGGGCCACATTGTTAACGAAAAGGGTATTCATGTTGATCCTGCAAAGATCGAAGCTGTTAAGAATTGGAAGCCGCCTACGACTCCCACCGAAGTTCGTTTTTTTCTCGGTTTGGCGGGTTATTACCGTCGTTTCATTCATAACTTTTCCAAGATCGCATTGCCCCTCACCGCTTTAACACACAAAGGTGAAACCTTTGTGTGGGGGTCAAAGAAAGAAGAAGCCTTTGAAACTCTTATGGACATGCTTTGCAATGCTCCTATCCTTGCTTTTCCGGAAGGAAATGAAGATTTTATCATTTTCTGTGACGCTTCTAACCAAGGTCTTGGTTGCGTTCTCATGCAACGAGGCAAGGTTATCGCTTAAGCTTCGAGACAACTCAAGGTTCACGAGAAAAATTATACGACGCATGATCTCGAGCTTGGTGCTGTCGTATTTGTCTTAAAGATTTGGAGACATTACCTCTATGGTACGAAGTGTGTGGTGTTTACCGATCACAAGAGTCTCCAACACATTTTTGACCAAAAAGAACTTAATATGAGACGTTAATGGGCCGAGTTGCTTAGCGACTACGAATGTGAAATTCGCTATCATCCTGGAAAAGCGAATGTCGTGGCCAACGCACTCAGTCCTAAGAAGCCATTCAAATGGTACTTCTTACTTGTGTTCTTGTTCAAAATGATCTCGAAAAGCGTGTTCTCGATGCCCAACACGAATCCGTCACTGAAGGCAATATGTATGACGATATGTCGTGTGGTGCTGAAACCCAACTTGAAACTAAACCCAACGGTTTACTTTACTTTCTGAACCGCTTATGGATCCCTAATCGTGATGATCTTCGTACATTTATTATGGACGAAGCTCACAAGTCACGATATTCCATACATCCCGGTGCAGATAAGATGTACGTTGACCTTCGTTATGTCTATTGGTGGCCTGGCATGAAGAAAGATATCGCCTTGTATGTTTCTAAATGTCTCACTTGTTCCAAAGTGAAAGCCGAGCATCATCGACCTTTTGGTTTACTCTAGCAACCTCCCGTCCCCGAGTGGAAATGGGAAGGTATTGCTATGGATTTTATCACTAAGCTTCCTTCTACCCGCAAGCAACTTGATAATATTTGGGTAATTGTTGATCGTCTGAACAAGTCTGCTCATTTAATTCCCATCAAAGAGACTTGTTCTGTTGATTAATTGGCCCGTATCAACGTTAAGAAGATTGTTTGTCATCATGGAACTCCGTTATCCATTATATTTGATCGCGATGGTCGATTTACTTCTCGTTTTTTGAAGTCGCTTCAATCCGCTTTGGGTACTCTATTGGATCTTAGCACTGCTTGTCACCCGCAATCCGACGGTCAATCCGAGTGAACGATTCAAACCTTAGAGGATATGCTCTTTTCTTGTGTCCTCAATTTTGGAGGAAATTGGGATATTCATCTACCGCTTATCGAGTTCTCTTATAATAATAGTTTTCACTCTAGTATTGGTATGACACCTTTTAAAGCGCTCTATGGTCGTAAATGTCGATCTCCGATCTGTTGGAACGAAGTTGGTGAATCTCAAATCACTGGTCCCGAACTAGTCCAAGAAACGACTGATCGTATTGCTCAAATCCGTCAAAATCTCCTTGCTGCTTGTAGTCGTCAGAAGAGTTATGATGATAAGAGACGTAAACCCCTTGAGTTCAGTGTTGGTGATTTTGTTCTACTCAAAGCTTCCCCTTGGAAGGGAGTTGTTTGTTTTGGAAAGAAGGGAAAACTAGCTCCTCGTTTCGTTGGTCCTTTTGAGATTATTGATAGAGTTGTTCCTGTTGCGTATCGTCTCAAACTTCCTGTTGAACTCTCTAATATTCACCCGGTGTTTCATGTTTCTAACCTCAAGAAGTGTCTTGCCGAGGGTAATCTCCACATCCCTCTCGATGAAGTTAGTATCGATGAGACTATGCATTTCGTTGAGCAACCCGTTGAGATTATGGATCATATGGATAAAGTTACTAAGCGAAACCGCATTCCTTTGGTTAAAGTTCGTTGGAATTCTAAGCAAGGCGCCGAGTTTACGTGGGAGCGTGAGGACCAGATGAAACTCAAGTATCCTCATCTTTTCGTTGCTGATTCTCTAATTTCGGGACAAAATTCCCAAAAGTAGGGGATACTGTAACAATTCGGGTTTTCCACTTTCTCATTTGTAACCGTTACCCGACCCACTTTCGGGCCCGGGCTTTATAATTAATAAAATCCCGCATTTGTCGAGTAATAATTACAATATCATTTATTTATCGCTACATCTATTTAACTTTGACACTTTTAACCCAAAATATAAAGCTTAGACCTTTATGTGTCCACCCTCAAACTTTAAGGTTCTATATGTAAATATTGTCTTGACCCATATTGTATAATGGATACCCATTATCATGCCGACCCATATTCATGTTTTTCTAGACCCGAGATCAATCAATCATCTAATTAGCTGGCATAAATCATTTGTAATCAATCTATGAATTAAGAAATCGTTTATGTTTGTTAGGCGCGTCCTCATCGACATAATTATTATGTTAATTTCACCAATTGACTCGTTCTTTCCTTCTTTAACATAACCGAAAACCCTAAATCGCGAATGAACAAGAAATCGTTGATATTATTCCAATTAATTGAAAGGATACCTTCCTTGTTCGATCGCCGACAAAACCCACCTATTTAATTGAATTCATTTGACCATTTCATTACTCGTTCAGTTCATTTTCTTGGCCGGCCCTGCCCGTGCTCGTTCTCCCTCTTCTGATTTCCGTTCGAGGTAATTAAATACATGTATTGAGTCACGATTTCATAGGGATTAATACCCCTAAACCTGTTTTAATCAATTGTAAACGAATTGGGTTAATTGAAATTCTAGGGTTCTTGGTAAAAGGGGGCAACATAATCGGATCTTGTTTATAATTAAACGGTCTGGGTTTTAAACAAACTGAACTAGCAGATCAATTGGTTAGTCTGTGTTTGTATCAAACTCGGGTCGCGGGTTCAAATTCCACTGCACCCGTTTTTCTCTATCTTTTTTTAAGGGTTATTCATTTAATTGACTTTTCCCAAGTATTTAACAAGTTCAATAATATTAATGATTAATAACAATTATTTCACTAAAACCCGACTCCTTAATAATTGTTTCGCTCATATACATATATTTTTCTTAGACTCGTTTTCATACATATATATACTAAGATATATATATATATATATATATATATATATATGTAGATACTTTAAAACTAACGTTTAGGAAACACATATATACATATCAAGTGATTTTAGTTATAAAACTAAAAATGACATTTTATTAAGTATATTTTCATTTCCCTATTATTAATTATCTAGTTAAATCTTATACTTAACGAGTCCATTTGCTCTCGTTTCCTCATAGACTCTAACGTTCGTGTTTAATTCCTTCTCTCGTTTTCACTACGTTAGTCATCCTCGTTCGTCTTTGAGGTGAGTACCACATTCCCCCTTTTTACTCGTTTTCATACTATTTTGGGGACATATGCGTAACTTAGTATATTTTCGCACTTTATCTATACACAAAACTGCAATTGTTGTCTTATGTGTTAACTAATCTCATGCCATACTTGCTATATGTTTATGTGCTCAATGTGAACCGCATTCGGAGAGGTCCAGCATAATCTCATAAAATAGTATGATCATACGCTTGTCGATTTAGCCTTGTGCTTTTCGACATCTCATTTTATTTGCTCATCGGTTGATTTGTTAATCTCATTTGACTCGTTGCCGCTACGTATTTTTATTATATATGTATAACTGAACTGGTGTGTTGCTCACTCAACCTCGTGTTGACAAACTATATTATTTTCACGCATACGCAGGTCACCGTTTGATGTGAAGTGTGGACTTAGAAGGATTGTTTTAAGGATTAATGCTAGAAGAGTTTATTTTGAGACTATGAATTGTCATTTGAATTATTTGATGTTTTGTTTTACTTTGAATTTCTTTTGTAACGAATAATGGTGTTATTTGAATTAAATAAATAGATATTTGAATTTCGATAATTGCGTGATAGTAACCTTACAAGCTGTGATAATCAGTCCACGCCCCGGCATTTCCGCCGTAGGTTGGGGTGTGACACAAAGTCTCCCACTCATCTGGTTTTATCTTCTCCGGTCTTTCATCCAATACCATGGCCAAATCCTTCTGAACTAATAAATCATCCATTTGCATTTTCCACCATAAAAGTATTTACCATCAAACTTCTCAATATGAAGTTTCCCGCTTTTAGCCATTAACTCAAACTGAGAATTCCCGACTTTGGATCTCGGTAACAAAATTAGAAAAAATAATCTCGGACAAACAAAATAACCCCGACAACCACAACAAAACCACCCAGCTACACTGCCCTACAAACGCCAAAACCCAATATATCAAACCCGAAGCCAAAATCTGCATTGATCAATATTACTGAACCAACCCAAACCCTAGCCAACAAACAGTAACTACTGCTTCGACTTATGGGTAGATAAATAATTAGATTATGCTTCTGACTTCTTGTCCTCCATGAATAAATAGTGGCTATATGTATGACCTTTGTTCACAATCGAAAAATAATACACAACGGTGGCATTAGCTTTTTAACCAAAAAAAGAACAAAAGGAACACACAGAAATTATTGATGGTTGACGGTGGCTTACAAATAGAAAAAGGCACAAATGCAATATATCTCCAATGTATTTCTCAACATCGGGTCAACCGGAATCTTCCGAACGAACAACTGAGTTGATGGCTAGCTGTAAAAAAAACCTAGTTCGATCCAAACTTCTCTAGTTTTGTGTTTCGCCCATGTGTAACCGTAACCTCGGCTCTTGATACCACTTGTTAGGGATTCGGGTATTGCAACATACACCCAAACACAAATAATCTGCAAGAGAAAAATATAAACGAAGATGAACACGCGATATTACGTGGTTCGGACCTACGTCCACGGGTTGTAATCAAGATACTTTATTATTGTCTTCTGCTTCACTCGTGATGAGGAATTACAAGTACAAAACTATATATATAGATACAAGATTAGGGTTTTCTACTTGTTAATCAAAAAAATTAATATGGGCTTTAATTAAAACAAAGTAGGCCAACCCATTTGATCTTTTAATATCTTGCTCCATAGTTCTCTTGAACCCGCCCAGAAATAATCCAGCCTCCATAACCCAACAATTTTCAGTATGTTATCGTTGTACCCTTGGCTATTTTAAAGCTCTCCTGGTTAAAAATAAAGTATTAAGCTTTTAGTAACGCACTTGTTGATCTTTACTTCTATAAATATTGTTTTCTGTTCTTGATATAAAAGTGTGATCTGATCCAACAGTTACAGATGTCAAATTGTTGACTTTTGGTTCATGTAAAAACAAATCAGGCCGAATTCATTAGACCGCCACATTTTTTTTCGTTTATTTGAATAGTAATCAATCTATCAAATATGATTACATAAAATATATTGTTTCAATAATAATTTGAACAAAATGATATAGGATGCTTTTAAAAAATACAGCATGTAATTTCAACCTGTTTTGAGTTTTATCTTTTGTGATTTATCATTGGTTATATATATAACATGAATTATAAATCGTGACCTAGTGAATTATAACGTATAAATCTATAATATCGTGATCTATGACGTGCAGTTCATGTTTTGGAAATAGTACTCGCAGGAGTGATAAATAGGTCATGTTTTGGTCTCTCCGAAACTGCATCCTTCAATGTGGATACGAAAGCTTCTCTGCAAGCCCATATGCAGCCCCTAGAGATGGCGGTAATCCTACATATCAATAGGTTTTAGTTAAACTTTTATATAGTGTTAAGTTATGTTGCTATGTAAAGCTTAAGTTTTTATTAAAATTGATTGACGAAAACAGCCAATCGTATATGGAAGGGGGCAGTGCCAGGTACTGGCATGCAAATGGTTCTTGTGGTTCTGCCTGATGGTCAAATATGATATGTTCTGTGAGTATTACTGAATTTTTTATTTGTTTTGGTTTTTAAATAAAATCGAAAATACTGAACTGAATTGAATTTATGAATTTTTATTTTTATTTTTTTGAATGTTAAGTATTTTATAAGAGTTTAATTAAATAGTGTAAACCAAATATTTTAAGCAAAATGTATAATAATCACTTATCTAACAAAAAGATTTTGGCCCCAAATTTTAAGCCCAAATCCATTACTTTGTGTCAAATTTTTTTTCCGGCCATAAGTTAGAAACCAAAATGATAAAACTGAAAAAAGCGATTTGAACAAAATTTATGTGTAGTGCCCCGTTTTGTATTTTATCTTTTGTATTTACTTAATCTATTAATGATGTATCAAGTTAGCTTATCGGTTTTGTTTATTGTATGTTTGGCCCAAACCTATGCAATGTTGAGCCCATTGGGCCACCTTTTGAAAAACAAAATCGTATCCTCTCACCAACTCTCTCCTTACTCCTTTTTCCTTACCATTTCGGGTAATAACCAAACACAAACAAGATCCGAGATCTCGGTTGCGTACTAGTAATTTCTGCTAGCTAATAAGTGAGATTGATTCAAGAACTTAATTGTTTAATCTGCTCATCGGACCTACACAATGGTAATAAGACTCACTTCTCAATACTTTTCTTTGAGTGCTTGAAATTTCAAAGACGGTTTACCTGGGAGTCTGGGATGTGTCAAAATCTTCCTTGTGCCTTACAAATCTGGCTTATAAGCCCAGCCCCAAGACCTCATAGAAATTCTTGTTGCAATTAAAATTAAAAGGTTAATAGTTTTTTTAATGAAGTATAAACGCTAATTAAATCTAGAGTAGACACTGGATCTCACTGAAACCCCCAAAATCTAACTTAAATTACCTTTTTTCTGTCATGCACACCAATTGTTCGACCTTTTGCCTCAACCAAACTTCTTGATTTTTCACTCTTGTTCTTTCTATTTTCCTTTTGGGTTCTTAAGGGGGTATTTTGAGTTGGATTTCTACCCATTTTGCTTTGTTTTGGAGTTATACCTTCATCCCCTTATGCCTTAGCGGTTGTTGTGGGGTGCTAGATGGGGGGTGAGCAACCCGTAGTTGCTCCCCTCCTTCGAGTGTGAGGGGTTTGGTCTTTGATTCTTGCTCTAACTCATCTCGAGTCGGGGTCTTTAGGGGTCCGGTGTCTTTTGTGATTTGTCTGTTTTCTGTTCTCGTGTGTACATGGCTACCATATAAAGAATTTGAAACGTAAATATAGGAGGGCTTGGTCCTAGCTCCACTTACGGTTTAAGGCCATGCCCCTTTAAGCATTTCCACGAGTGTAAGGATGGTAGACCTGGGTCCTCGGGGTTTTTCCGCCTACTTGAGCACATGCAAAGTACCCATTTCAAAACGGATACTCGGAAGAACCTTTTAAAAGACGCTATCTCTAAGGATTTAGACCTTTTTATAGATGTTGGGGAAGCCATTCGGGCGGGGGATAAATGGTTATGTGGGAGGTGCATGACGTTGCATGCCCTTAGCAGGGGGTGCAAGCATGCTGATGGTGTCTATTCTTTTCTGTGGATTCTGGAGATGCTAGAGAATTCATCGTTGGGATCCAGAAACCTAATCGTGTGTCTGTGGATAGGGACCCAGGTCCATCTGTGGGAGTGGTTGGGGAAGTATCCCTTTTGGAACGGGATTTCTCCCTTCCCATTCAAATGGTTAAGAGCATCCCCCAAGTTGTAGTTTGGCGTTTGCTCAGACTTTGGCATGCGCTTTACGAAAAGTAGTGGATTCACCAGGCTCTATTGAGAATTGGGTCAAATTACTATTGTTGCCGCGTTGTACTTTAAGGGTGGTGAAACCTTCCACTAGGCAGGAACGCAGGTCAGGGAATCGAAAGTCTTTGCAATGTAGTAGCATTCAGCAAGCACTTGCGGTGTGGAAAGATGGATCTGGTTTTGCTGACTTGGTTCTTTCTCTCTTTGATAACGTGGGGGAGCACTTTTTCTAAAAGAGAGGTGGGAGGGGAGGAGGGTTCTGAAAACAGCCTCAATATTAAACAATGTCTCAGGAAAGTCAGGGATGGTCATTTCACAGCTGATGTCAAGGTATTATGCTCAAGTGGGGTTGCCCCTCTCGGAGATTCAACCATGAAAACCCTCATTGATAAACACCCAGTGGTGTCGCCTCCGTCGTTGCCTTCTAGCTCTGTCGCCCTGCCTACTCTCTCTGTGGATGGGGACTGTGTGCTTAGATGTATCCGATCATTTCCTAAAGGGACCTCATGCGGGAGAGACGGGATGCGGGCGCAACACTTGTTGGACGCTCTTACTGGTGAGGGATCAGTGACTTCCATGGGTCTGCTCTCAGCCATCATTGAAGTCGTCAACTTATGGCTAGGGGGTCTGTGCCCCAACGTGCTCGCTGAGTTTATTGCTTCGGCCCCCTTACCCCTTTATTAAAGCCGTATAATGGAATTCGGCCCATTGCTGTGGGGGCTATCTGGCGTAGGTTGGTTTCTAAAGTGGCTATGAAGATGGTTGGGAAGGAAATGACTAAGTGTTTAGGGGACTTTCAGTTTGGGGTCGGACCCCTAATGGGGCAGAGGCGGTGCTTCACAGCGCGAACCGTTTTCTTAACTCCTTTCACGTGGACGACTCTTTAGCTATGCTTACCGTGGACTTCTCCAACGCCTTCAATATGGTCGACCGCACAGCCCTTCTCAGGAAGTTCATCATCATTGCCCGTCTATCTATCTATGGGTCCAGTTCCTTTATGCCCAGCCGGCTAGGTTGTACGTTGGTGATGACTGTATAGGGGTACTACTGGGGTTCAGCAGGGAGACCCCCTTGGGCCCCTCCTCTTTGCCTTAGCATTACACCCTTTTGTTCTCCGGGTACAAAATGACTGTAACCTCCCATTTCATGCTTGGTACTTGGATGATGGGACTATTATTGGTGGTGCCAACGAAGTCGCTAAAGCCCTAGACATTATCAACTCGGAAGGGCCATCATTGGGGCTGCAACTTAATATTAAGAAAACCGAGGTTTTTTGGCCAGCGTGTAATGGGGTGAAAGTCAAAGATGGGCTCTTCCCTAGTGGGATTGGTAAACCAGAGAGAGGGGTAAAGCTCCTTGGAGGGGCTGTTAGTCGAGATCCTTACTTTATTAAGGAGTTGGCGAGGCGGAGAGCATCTCGTGCGGTTGATCTTATGAAACTCTTACCTTGCCTTAGGGATCCCCAGAGCAAACTCCTCCTGCTTAGGTCTTGCATGTGGGTTGCTAAGTTGCTTTTTGGGTTACGAACATGCCACCCCCATATGATTGATGATGCGGTATCCTGTTTTGATAAAGGGCTACGAGAAGCCATCGAAGACATAGTTGTATGTGGAGGCCCGTTCTTTGGTGATCTTCAGTGGCGACTTGCATCTTTACCGATGCGCTTAGGGGGTTTAGGCCTTCTTTCGGCTCATGATGTTGGAGTTTACACTTTTGTAGCGTCGAGGGATAGCGGAGTTGTCGACTTGGACTCAGACTACGTGCAGGCCCTGGAGCGCCTACAGACTTTGACATTGGCGGTTTCTCTAATATGGACACCGCCCCACCAAAGCCTCAAAAAACTTTGGCGAATGCCCTTTTTGGTAAAATTGCTCAGAGCCTGGGAGAAGTTTTTGGATTGTCCCCCCGACAGAAGGCGGTTATTGAATGCCTACAAGGTCCTCATGCCCAAGATTTTCTGACAGTTATCCCGATTGATGGCTTGGGCCAAAGCATGTCTGCGGTCGAGTATAGGGCCATTCTTAAGTACCGTTTGATGGTCCCAATGTACCCAGAAGACGAAACATGTCTGATCTGCCGTAAGGCTTGCCTGGATAAATTCGGAGAGCATGCGGTTCATTGCAAGGAGATGCCTGGGTTCAAATACCGACATGATTGGGTGCGGGACGTTCTTTGGGACATCTTAAGGCGAGCTGGGATATCAGCTAAAAAGGAAGCCCCCGTAAACTTCCTTACAGACCCCATGGAAGGGAGCTCCACTCTACGACCGGCAGATTTGCTCGTCTTTGGTTGGGCCGGGGGAAAACACGCTTGTGTTGACCTCACAGGGATATCTCCTTTAGCTGGTTTGAGGGATAATGGGTTTGTAGCTGGGCAAGCAATGAAAAGGGCTGAAACGAAGAAGATGG
Organism: Bidens hawaiensis; assembly: GCF_021521415.1. Taxonomy (NCBI): domain Eukaryota; kingdom Viridiplantae; phylum Streptophyta; class Magnoliopsida; order Asterales; family Asteraceae; genus Bidens; species Bidens hawaiensis. Next base: position 171,272 of record NW_027491641.1, read on the forward strand.
AGAAACATGCTAAAGCCTGCGAAGAGAACCAACATGTTTTTGTCCCTCTGGCTTTTGATACATTTGGCTCCTTGGCACCGGAAGCTATCTGTTTCCTAACCAGGGTCCAACAGGTTGTGCATAGCAATGTGTCGACTCCAAAGGAGCAGGGGTATGTCTTTAGCATGTTAGGGTTTGCAATTCAGAAAGGGGTGGCGGCGCAGCTTGTTGCCCGCCTACCTGCTATATTGATGTAATATCTATGTTTCTATATATTGTAGTTGGATCCGTTTCTAAACTTAATTAAGTAATTTATAAAAATTCAATAAATAGTTTAAACTGATTGTTTAAGCGCAGTTGTATAAAAATAAGTTATTCATGAATAAACATAAGATTTAGGCCCACATAATGAATTTTGTGCGAAATTTTTTTTCCCATAGTCCAACTAGTAAATTTGAAACCAAACCGAAATCAAATGGTTTTAAAAACCCAAAAACCAAATTTTTAGTTTTTGCTTCTATTTGATTTCAAAACCGACCAAACACAAACACGCCTGTATTTTGGTCCAAAATCGTAACCGTAACTGAACTTTTGGTTAACCAGAGATAATAACCGATTGGTTTTGGTTAAGTTGGTTTAGGTTAATTGGTTTTACATGTTGAATCTGTCCGGCTATATGTCGGTTAATCAGTAGCTAGATCTGGTTAGGAAATGTTTGGGTCTGAATAAACTTGCCAAAAACGATGTTATTGGTAGACATTTGGGATTTGGGCTTGAATAATGTGAGCGTTATCATTTGACATTTGTATATATTACATAGTGGGTTGTTCGGTTAACCCTGGTTTTTCTAAACCTTGGTTGGTTCGATTTTATCTGGGACATAACAATTATTAACCATAACCGACCCACTATTTCAGTTTTCAAAAAACTCTCGTTAGTTTTGTTTAGGTTCAGTTTTATCAATGCACACCCTAGTATCATTATTACAGAACATTAATGGTATGGAAATTGTGCAGGCAACCCTAGTATTAGGTTGTTACATAATATTAATGGTATTGAATTTGCGCGCAGGCAACAACCCGGAGCCCCGGTGCCAGCTGTGAGACCCTCTCGAAGAAATGAGTGTGGCACAATGGGTCAGCGGTAGGGCCGGCCCGTATGTAAAAGAAGCCCAAGCTAAGGCTTTGGGCCTCCAAGTTTTTGAGGCCTCAATTTTTAAAATATCTATCTTTATTATTAATATAAAATATAATTTAAATACAATAGTAAGTTTGGCTGCTCTAGTTCAGTGATAAAGTTCCATGCTTGTGTTGTGGAGGACCTACTATCGAATCCCATCTTCACTATAAAAAGTTTCTTTTTCTTTTATATTTTTTTATCTTACCATGAGGGGTAGAAAACTAGAAATAGTAGTGCCTATAATTCAAAATTAAAGAGATCCAATATTTTCTTGTGTTCTAAATGCAATTGTTTTTTCTTTCTTTCAAAATAAAGGATTATAAAGCATTTCAAGTCATTTTTTTATAATAGCATGCATAATATATAGTTTTCAGTTGTAATAAAAAATATTTCGACTCTAGAAGCTAAAATACAATGTCTATTTCTCTTAAAACTAAGATGATATATGAACATTATAATTGTAAATGCCTATATTGAAAATGTCCAATGTGTATGATGTTGTGCACAAGATGTTTTTGAATACCGTCCAATCAATTTACCTTAATGTCGTGTTTCAACAAATTTATATTTTGGTTGGTTTCTTTTAAGAAACAAATCTAGAGAAATGAAAATGAATCATTTTTATATCTAACGTATTTATTTTATTAACTGTGAAGCAGAATTAATAAAACAAATGAAAATTACAATACCAATTTTTTTTTTATTTTTTTTTTATTTTTGTTAAAGGCCTCAAATTTTTTATTCGTTTTGGGGCACCAAAATGATTGGCTCGCCACTGGTCTGTGGGAGGAAGGGGGCGGCGGGTGGTGATGATGCTACCTGTGGAAGGTATTGCCCCTATTAATTAATAACTCATGGTTCATGGATTAGCCGTGAAGAATGAGACACCCTACGACTGCCACCCTACCGCCATCAAAACAAAGAAAAAAAGGTTATTAGTTTAGAATGAAGTTGTAGCTTTGAATATATCTTGTTATGGTGTTTATGTAGTTGATTGTAGTGGAAAACATGTTTGAGTTGGTGATCATATGTCCATGTAAACTATACTATATACTTAAATCAAAGCTTAATTTGCTTGATTTTTGTCATAATATTTAATATCAATAACGTACAAAAATATCATCCAGAATTAAGAAAGGGGAAATTTGTTTTTTTTTTTGAACGGCCAACTAAGTAATGCCGGGTACTTCGTACGCGGCACCCATTGGTTAAAGGTAGCCCGAGCCGGCCACTACTCTGGACGGACGGAGCCCCTAGCGGTTCACCTGTTGAGGGATTCACCGGATAAAACCCGACCCCCGCGCCCGCCAAACGGCACGACAGCGAGGAGCTGGTAAAACCGGGTGAGATCAGGACTCGAACCCTAGCAAGCCAGGGTCATCCCTCATATCTCCCATATAAGTTGGTGGTAGTGAGGTTTGATCCCCCTACCTCTCACTTGTAAAGTGAATGCTCTACCATTGAGTCACAACCAACTTACAAAGAGGAAATTTGTTAAAATTATAAAAGCTTAATTAACCAAACAATTTAATTAATTATGTAGTGGTGTCACATTTCAAGTGATAAGTGTTCGAATGTCAAAAAGGCCTAGAGAGTAGGATTAGTTGGCGTGAAAATTTACAGGATAAAAAATTAAAAGGTACATAGTAAATAGCCGCAACCTATCCCCTTGCCTAACTTTTGATAGATAACTAATTAGTTACTATTAGACCATCTCTTTCCTTCATCTAGAACTTTATCCTCTCCCTTTCATATTTGATCACAGATTTCTTAATAAATATAGTTTCTCAATGAGTTGTAGCTCACAGCATGTTTATTCTTTGATCTCTTAATGGCCGAAGTTACCATCAAACTCCATCATAAGTTAACATGTTTCTTACAAGATTCATATAAATAAGTATTTCATATAAATAAGTGAGACTAAAAACATAGACAATTACAGACTAACGGCAGATAGACGGGTAACAAGCTGCGCCGCTACCCCTTTCTGAATAGCAAACCCTACCCTACTAAACAAAACGTTCCCCTTAGCATGAGCAAACTTAGCCATGGCTATTCACTTCTGCTCCCTTTAGCTCTCACTCTCACTTTCCTTCACTTCTTACGAGTTTACTTATCAAAACGTTCAAGACCGACCTATCTTGTCGACTTCACTTGCTTCCAACCCGATGACCACCTTAAAAGGTCCACGAACGGCCTCCTAGAAATGGCCCAAAACACTACGGTTTTTAATCAAGATACAATGCATTTTCAACGTCGCATCATATCCAAATCCGGATTAGGGGATCAAACATATGTCCCCCTGGCCCTGCGGCTAATCCCTTAATATTAAATTGGGAGACAGCTTTAGCCGAGGGCCACATGGTCATGTATGGTGCACTCGACTCTTTGTTTCAAAAGACTGGAGTCGCACCACAAGATATTGGTATTCTGATAGTAAACAGCAGTACATTCGTCCCTAACCCGTCTCTAACTTCCATGATCATTAACCGTTACAAGCTCAAACCTGAAATCTTGAGCTACAACCTGAGTAGAATGGGTTGCAGTGCGAGTCTTGTTTCTATCGATTTAGCTCAAACTCTCCTCAAGACTCACCACGAAATGTGTGCGGTTGTTTTGAGCATTGAACCCTTCAGACTCTTATGGTACTTTGGAAATGTTCGCTTCATGGTTTTAGGCAACTGCCTTTTCCAGATGGGTGGCGTTGTGGTGATGTTCTCGAACAAGAATAGTGATCGAGCCCAATCCAAATACGAGTTAGTTCATACGGTCTGAACCCATAAAGCAGCAGATAATAATAGTTACAACAGTGTGCAACATAGAGAATATGATAAGGGTATTATCGGAGTTTTAATTTCTCGGGAACTAGTGACGGTTGTGGGAAACGCCCTAAAGAAAAATATAACAACTTTAGGTCCTTTAGTGTTACCATATTCCGAACAGTTGTTAGTTTTAGTTACTCTTGTGAAAAAGAAGATATGAAAGATGAAAGTGAAACCATACATACCCAACTTCAAGCTTGCTTTCGAGCATTTTTGTGTACATCTTGGTGGTAAAGCGGTGCTGAACGAGGTTCAGAAGAATTTGAATCTAACGGAGTGGGATATGGAGCCATCGAGGATGACGTCGTACCGGTTTGGCAAGACGTCAAGTAGTTCTAGTTGGTATGAACTAGGTTACATGGAGGCTAAAGGTCGGGTTTCTAAAGGTGACCGTGTTTGGCAAATTGCATTCGGGTCAGGTTTCAAGTGTAACAGTGTGGTTTGACGAGCGTTGAAGACTGTTCCCCCAGGTGGTTGCATAGGGGAAGCATGGTCTGAATGTATTAGTCAGTACCCGCTCAAGTTCTATATTGGTCAGGATTACGGATAATGGATAAATGCAAGCCCTCTTTAAATATATAAATATATAAATATTGATATCAGCTTAATGTAACTATGTATTAATAGGCTGTTTGGTATTCTCTTAATTGTCAACCTCTAAATGGTTCATTGTCTCTTAATGGTTAAGATGTTATCTTAAGTCTGAATGGTTAAGAGACTACCTCTTAAGCATTAAATGGTTACAGCCCATTAAGAGGTAGCATTTTAATGACCATCAAGAGGCTAACAAACGACAATGTCTATTTGTTTATGAATTCGGTTTTAATAAATAAAAATTATCAAGAAAAATAAATGAAAATTTGATATGGGTATTTTCTATAACTATATGTGCATGTGATTAATTTATTTGGACCATAAAAGTATGGTCTTTATCGGCATGTATCGAGTTAGGCCCACATCAATGCCTTCCTTAATCTAATAATACTATCCGCCAAGATTTCAGCTATCAGGAACTAAGGCTATCCACTATCATGTGTCGGTAGGCCTAACTAGAGGTGGACAACAAAACCGGTTCCTGGAACCGGTTCGGTGGAACCGAACCGAAACCGAACCGGTTCCTACCCGTTTTTCGTAGGAACCGGTTCGGTTCCGTTTCAACCCGACAATCCGGGACCGGTTTGACATTTTTGGAGGTGGACCGGGTAAGAACCGGAACCGAACCGGAACCGGTTCTGGAACCGGTTCGACCGGAACCGGTTCGGAACCGGTTCTAGCCGTTGGAGTAGTTCTAGCCGTTGGGAAACGGTTTTATGGCCGTTTTTTGACCGTTGGGGTCAAAAATGGCCGTTTTTTGGCTCCCCAAACACCCCACTACTAGTATAAATAGGTATTTGGTGTAATGGGTTCATCACAACACTCAAAACGCAAACCCGAACGCAAAAAAATACAAAAAAACGCTATTACAACGTTCTGAGTTCTCTAATCTCTTGTTTTCTCTTCTTCTATATTCATATTTGTTGTTATGGCTGCCTCACAATCATCGGTTGGTCAAGGTTCCACCGCCGGACCAAGTTTCGTTCGTATTGTACCTCATAATCGTAATCAAGAGATTTGGTGCAATTGGGATTTGGTTGAATTGAGTGACCATTCATTGAAGGCTCGGTGCAAGTTTTGTGGGATTTATTTAAACCCACTTTCGAATTCAAATTTGAAGAAACACATCGAAAGACCGTATTGCAGGGCGTTGAAACAGAACGTCGAGTCGCAACAAACGCAAATGGATAGTGAAGGCGGAATATTTACATACCATATTGATCGAGTTCAAGATCGTATGGCGAAGTTTGTGATTCAATAAGCTTTGCCGTTTAGCCACTTCGACAACCCTCGCTTAACCGCCATGATTCGAGATACGCTTCAACCACAATACACTCACGTAAGTCGTCATACTCTTAAACGTTATTGTTTAAAATTGTGGAAGAAGGCCAAAGAGGTACTAATTGCATATTTTGAAAATATAAATACGGGAATAAACTTAACTACTGATGTTTGGTCGGCTCCACATGGTCTACCCGAATCTTATCTTTGTGTCACCGCTCATTGGGTAGACCCGTCATCGTGGGAAATGATGAAACGCACCATTGCTTTCGAACTCTTTGAGTATCCACATACGGGAGATAATTTGTTTGAAATTTTAGATTATGTTATAAAAACTTATAAACTAGAAAATAAAATATTTTCAATTGCATTTGATAACGCGTCGAATAATACATCGGCGGTTGATAAATTAAAATTAAAATATACGCCGATTTGCAATGGTGTATTTTTTCACTCAAGGTATGTTGCACATATCATTAATTTAATCGTGCAAGACGGACTTGCTTCGGATGAGGTTACATCGGTTATAAACGATTTTAGAGTAATGCTACATGAAGTTTTTAAGAAAAGTAAAAAAAGACAAATGGATTATAGAAAATTTTGTAAAGATACGGGAAGAAAAGCTTTGGGAGCTAATTGGGATGTACCTCATCGATGGAATTCCACTTGCATAATGTTTCAAAGTGCTTTGAAACAAAGAGAAACTTTACAAATGTTTCATTCTAGTCTTGCCAAGAATGATTTGGCAATCCCCTTTTCAAATGAGAAATGGGAAATTATCAATGACTTATCGACTTTTCTTGAAGTTTTTAAAACATCAACTACGAAACTATCGGGAACGTATTATCCGACAAGTCCCTTGGTTCTTTCGGAGTTATTTTTAATCGTTAACAATCTTAAAGAATTTGAAAATAAAAGTCCAATGTTTTCAAACATCATATTACCAATGAAGTTTAAATTAAAAAAATACTTTCTTGAATTGCCACCGATTTTTACTTGCGCCGCCGCTTTAAACCCAATGTTAAATGTTACGGGGGTTGAATGTTTGATAGACGAAATTTTTTCAGCCTTAGATATGCATGAAGTTGACCCAAACTTTTCAACAGAGGCACAAAATGATTTTAACTTGAATTTTAAATTTATGTATGACTTTTATATAAATAAATATGGGTCAAACATACACATGCCTACGCCGGGGGGGTCTTCATCAAGTTCAAGTGCTACTAGAGTACGAACCCCATGATTAGCCTTATGAACACCGTTCGCAACGTAACGGCTAAAAAACAAAGGGGTAACACCCCTTCAAGCGAACTAGGAAGGTATAGTGCATATGATTTCTCTACCGGTTTATCCGAAGAGGAATATGGCACTTTTGATGTTTTGGCTTGGTGGAAGGTAAAGGAAACCGAGTTTCCGATTCTTGCCACCATGGCCCGTGATTTACTAACCGCCCAAGCTTCTACGGTAGCTTCGGAATCTGCTTTTTCACTTAGTGGCAGGGTAATATCAGTGAGAAGAACAAGACTGAATTCGGAGTCGGTGGAGATGTGCATTTGCTTGAAGGATCACTTGGACTCAATCGATCGTGTTCAACACGTAACCACTCTGGAAGACGAAACACCACTTGATGTTCGAGTGCACGACGAACAAGAAGGCGTTTCTACAAGTAATTCTGATGAATAAGTCGCCACTCAATAATTACGACGAACAAGAAGGCTTTTCTAGAAATAATATGTCACAACTTTATATTTATAAGTTTAATGTTTTGTTAGTTTGTTTTTGAATATTTTAAAACATGTAACCTTTTTTTTTGAACTTCTTAAAGTAAATAAAATGAACTTTATGTTAATTGTTTTTTTTATTTAACATGTTATACAAATACGAATCGTATAACACCGCTCTTGATTATAATTCAGCATTTGACTTGCGTAAGCCAAAAGACTATAATACATAGCAAACTCAACAAATGTAACACGATATAGATTTAAGTTCACCATTACACGATACACGATACAGACTAATCAATTCAAACACGCTGACACTCATAGCATTAAGTTCAATATGTTGTTTACCATTGCTCTGTGGGTGAACAACAAAAGTAGCATGAGCCTCTTCAGAAATCAGAAGAACACAAATCATCACCTACACAAGCAGCGGAAACGAAAAACGAAAAAAAAAATAATATTTTACACTATAACTGGTTGGAACCGGTTACAGTGTAAGAACCGGTCAGAACCGGTTCCACCGGTTCCGGGTCCGAGGGTTGGGGAACCGGTTCGGTTCCCTAACCGGTTCGACCATGGAACCGGTTTAAACAGTGATGTTGACTAATGGAACCGGTTCTGAACCGGTTCCGGTTCCTTTGACCAACCCGATTTGATCACCTATAGGCCTAACTTATATTGAAGGTAAATGCATTCTCGTGAAATTAAAAAATAAATGTTATTTCTGAAAAGTTTGTTACACGGACCGTCTAATGGTCAGATGCCCTGTCTATTGTGCAATTTGGATATTTTTGGCGATATTAGATGGCCCGTTAAATGTCCGGAGTCCGGACTGTACATCTAATCCGTGCTCTGCCACTTTTTAATACATGCCTAGTTATGTGGCACCACCTCCAAGCTTCTCTTTACTAACCCCCACCCCCTGTGTTTTTTTTAGTGAAAATACCTTCTAGCATCCTCAGATCATTTGCATGCGACGTTCATCTATCTCCAAGCTCTCTCTATTTAAATCCATGGGTTTTTGAGGTAATTACCATGGTTTTGTTCAAGTTATGATAAAAAAATCAAGCATCATGAGTATGTTGTAAAATGAAATTCAGGGTATTGATTCAAGAATTATAAACGAAAATTAACGAACAAGTTTGAAATAACTGACTTATATTATGTTGGTGCATGTTTTGTGGCCGTCGCTTGGAGAATAGTTTAGAATGTTTATGTTGTATGCTGTACACCTAGGTAGTGGTTCACGCTGAAAGTGATCCATTTGAAAGAGCATTTTCAAATGGATACTCATTCGATCGAATGATTTTCTGATTCGATCGAATGAGTCTGCCATTCGATCGAATAGGACTCATTCGATCGAATGAGTCCTGACCGAATGGCAGCGGGTATAAATACCAGCTTTCAGGCGTGAACAGGTAAGAGTTTGAGGTTTTTGCGTGCCCGGAGCCCAGGTGCTGTCCGGATGAGGGGGGAGGCCATGCTCGAACTCCCCCTGCCATAGATCGTGATTTCAGTGTTTAAACAAGCATGTAATCTTTCGTTTTTATCAATGAAATCGTTTGTTTCGTGTTTGTTTCTGTCCGTCTATGGTTATCAAACCTTCCGTCTCGAACGCGCTCGGATCGTCTCGGTCTCGGTCCCGGCTCGAATCAGAAGTAAATGATAAGATCTATCTCATTCGATTGTCTGTTATCGAACCAGATCTCATTCGATCGAATGAATAGCTCACCCGATCGAATGTGTTGCTCGTTCGATCGAACTAGTCCAGAAAATTTGAAAATTTTAAACGCATTCAGTCGTTTCGATATCTGTTCGTTCTAACACGTTTAAGTTTACAGATTCAATGGCTGAAGTTGCAGAAGTGGTTGCTCCATTCAAAACGTCTATCAAGCACAATATCGTGGCTTTCCTGGACGAAAAGTCTAGCCACGGGAAGGATTTTGCAACAGTTATCAAATTTCTGAAGAGGTCAAGGATTTCTGGACCTATCTCGAGGATCGTTGAGCCTATAATGTCAATTCAACAAGAGTTCTGGAGGAATGCCACGCACGACAAAACAGTCGTGCCGTCGGTTATTCGCTCCACGGTCAGAGGGCATGCCATCGTAATATCTGCCCAGGTAATCCGAGAAGTCTGCGGCTTTGTAGACTTAGAATCAGACCCTACATCATTACATCCTGCGGCAACTAGAGGATGTTTCGCAAGAATGAAGTATGACGGCGATCTCAATGCCGGTCTGCTTCACAAAGCCAACCTGTGCCCCGAATTCAAGTATCTGGCACACGTGGTGATGCATTGCTTGGGGCCTCAACGAACTAGCTTTGACAAGCTGAGGGAAAGCATGCAGTTCACCGTAGCTGCTCTAGTGATGAACCGCCCCTACAACTTCTCTCAAATGACGTTTGGTCATATGGTGGAAAACATCACGTTGAAACAAGGGAAGAGCGAGAAGTTTCTTCAGTACCCGAGGTTCGTTTAGATGATAGTTGATACTCAAGCACCGGGTCTACTGAAAGAAAATGAAGGTGATGTGGTGAAACTGGACCACATGAAGAATGAGACTCTCAACCGTCTCAAATCCTACAAAGAACGTCCCACCAGGCCACCACTCAAACGATGCTTCGGGCATATAGTCAATCCGTCCTACAGGGCCCCTCCGAAGAGGAAGTGGAGAAATGCTGCCAGTGATTCAGACGTCGAGAATTTACCGTATCAGGAATCCAGCGACGATTCTGACACTGAGGAGGTGGCGGTCCCGGAAGACACAAGGACAGAAGCTGAAAAACAGGCTGATTGGTATTTAAATGTTGAGGATCTGGAGGCTGGTGAAGAAGTTAGAGCCGAGAAACAACCGGCTGAGATAGATGCGACTGAAGAAAGGCCTGCAAAGAGGCAGAAGAAGAAGGTTACAAGAAAGTATCGGAGTTTATTTTCCGATCAACCACGTCCTTCAATGGTACCATCAGTTGGGACTTCTGCTGCCCCTCCTGCTCAACCAGCACAGCCACCAACACCGCAGTCAGCACCACAACCTACTCCTCAACCTCAACCGGAAATGTCTATACCTCAAAAGGTTGCATCTGAAATTGCTGATCTTCACAAGGCTATGATGAAGATGTTATTGTTCAAGACAGAGCAAGAAGAACAGAATCGACTCAGAGATGAGCAGATTGCTAAACTTCAAGCTGAGAACGAAATGCTCAGGCTTGAAAACAGTCAGCTAAATGCTACTGTCGCTGAACAAGGATCTTCGATCAACAAGCTGAAAGAGTCAAATCTAAGCCTTGAAGCAAAAGTGACCGAGCTGAAAGGAGATGTTCTTCGTCTGGAAGGTCCAACCAATGTCGATGTGGACACAGACGAACTGGACTCTTCTGATGATGGAGGTGAAGGTATTTAAGAGGAATTTGAGTGAATGTAGTGAGGACTTAAATGTTAAATCTTTTTAATTAATGATTTGTGTGTAAACTTAGTTTCATATGTAATGGTATTGTATTTCATGTTTATGATATTACATATGTTTATTTAAAATTTGTGTTACATTGTGGTTTTTAATCAACCAGGTGATGCTGATCCGTTTAATGTCCAACCGCTGCAATCAAAAACAGCAGCGGAATATTTCACGTTTTTACTGGACAATCCATATGAGCAGCAAAACTTCGCAAGTGGAGACTTGGAAGAAGGTGAAATTTCACACAATTTCACAGAAGAAGAACTGGAACAAATGTTTGAGCTATACAATGAAGAAACAGGCAAGTATCTGGCTTTGCCTTCAACAGAACAAACATCTTCTTCGGCTGCTACACCTGACTCAACATCATCTACGGCCGCTGATCCCTCTCAATTTGATGAAGTTGAAATGGAAGACTTGACACAGGAAGAATATCCAGAATACTACACGTCTCAAACTGACAATCTTCCTAACTCTGCAAGTTTCTTCCAAAATGTAACAGAGGAGGAAATACAGAAGAAGGCTGACAAAAGGTCAAACACAATGAAACAGCCTTCTGAAGTAGATCAAGCCGAATTCGTTGAGAAAACAGAAGAATGCAAGAAAGCTTTCAACGCTATTCTTGAGAAGATAAGGTCCAGACGACAAGCAAAGCCGACCATTCCTCACACAACGTCTTATAAGATGAAGGGTCGTAGAACTTCAGGAGAGATTATTGCTTGGGCGTGTCTGAAGGATCTTAATTGCATTGCTATCAAGAGAGAAAAAGGGGTTGAGTACTTTCAACGTATCACTGACTTGAAGACTCTTCCTACTTATGATCTAAACCGTCTGAACTATCTTGATATGCTTTACGCCAGTTCATCTCCATTTGCCACGTACTATCAGAGTGTATTGCGAAAGGAATACAACTCAAAATGGAAGATGATCACTCCACAGAGGCCAAAGAGATATACAAGTAAAAAGGAGATCGATCCGATCACCAACAGGCCAATGATTATCTTGAAGTACATGCCACCACTCACGATGAAGAAGATTCCTCTAAGAAAGATGAAGCAGGACTTCTACAAAGCATTCAGGCATTGGTACTATGATGGAAGACTGCATGAAGCAGTTATCGTGCTCAACGACAATGGAAATTGGAGCACAATTCGCATATTTGATCCTATGTGGCTCACAAACTTGTCACGGGAGGATGTCTATACACTATACAAGACAGAGATTCTTTATGCCCCCGAAGACAGAGAGCAAGCATTAACGTATAGAAATGTCATTAGGATTTGCTTTGCCTATGACATACATGCAGGATCAAACTGGAAAGAGCAACAGAAGAAGTATGCACAAGAAACTGAAGCTTAATTGTCATGTTTATTTTGTTTCTTGTTGTAATTCAAGGTTTAATCTTCTGATTGTAATTGTTCTTGAGTTGAATGTAATTTGTTTTGGAACATTGTGATAGATTGTGCTTAAATGTTTATCTAAAATTCCAATTGACAGCTTCTCAGGATATGCGGAACCTATGGTAAGTCTGACTGACTGAACCATTTGATCTTGAGAGAACTTCATGAAGAAAGGAGTTCGTGGATGCAACGTGCGCACCACTAGCTTTGAGAAAAGAGAGAGTGAGATAACTCCAAGGGGGAGTTACGATCGAGCAAGAGAACTCGATTGATTATAAGTAAATAGAACTGGCTCCAAGGGGGAGTTTGTTAGGACATGAAATGTCATGTGTATGTCCCCAGTTCTATCAGGATGGTTCGATATGAAAATAACGATCGTGAAACCAAGTTAACGGACTGAAAATGTCAAAAGAAACTGATTCGATCGAATCAGTGACTGATTCGATCGAACCAGGACTCATTCGATCGAATGAGATACTCATTCGATCGAATCAGTATACGATATATAAACGAAACTTAGGAAATTTCACAATTGAGAGCACTGCCGAGAGCACACATTACACACAGTCACGAACCTGCTACTGCCGAAAATCCTCTCTGCCCATCTTCGTCGTGTCGGTCTTTTCCTCCGTCCCTAGGTGTCAAACCGTCTTAGGAATCGTAACCGTGCGTTGTTGATCACCACCGAATCGCCGTGTTAGAGGATTCCGCACTCTAACACGTTGCCCCGTGAATCGTTGGGAAACCGTGTCCCGCACCGGTCCGACAAAGTGGTATCAGAGCCACGGTTACCGCTAGAAAGGTCTAACAACCGATCTAGCAAGCCGAGCTCTTGATTTTATGCGTTCTGGACGTTAAAAAGTTGGTGTGTTCTTCGTGTTCTTCGCGTTTTCTGGGCTGGCGTTGAAGGAGTCGAATCAGTCCATTCGATCGAACGAGTTCCCCATTCGATCGAATAGGCCTATTCGATTGACTGATTCGATCGAATCAGTCTTCCCGCTCAAAGTGTCAAATTCAAATAGCTGATCGAACCAGCTCTTCATTCGATCGAATCAGATTGTATTCGATCGAACTGGTTTTCCCGCTCAAAGTGTCAAATTCAAATAGCTGATCGAACCAGTTCTTCATTCGATCGAATCAGATTGTATTCGATCGAACTGGTTTTCCCGCTCAAAGTGTCAAATTCAAATAGCTGATCGAACCAGTTCTTCATTCGATCGAATCAGATTGTATTCGATCGAACTGGTTTTCCCGCTCAAAGTGTCAAATTCAAATAGCTGATCGAACCAGTTCTTCATTCGATCGAATCAGATTGTATTCGATCGAACTGGTTTTCCCGCTCAAAGTGTCAAATTCAAATAGCTGATCGAACCAGCTCTTCATTCGATCGAATCAGATTGTATTCGATCGAACTGGTTTTCCCGCTCAAAGTGTCAAATTCAAATAGCTGATCGAACCAGTTCTTCATTCGATCGAATCAGATTGTATTCGATCGAACTGGTTTTCCCGCTCAAAGTGTCAAATTCAAATAGCTGATCGAACCAGTTCTTCATTCGATCGAATCAGATTGTATTCGATCGAACTGGTTTTCCCGCTCAAAGTGTCAAATTCAAATAGCTGATCGAACCAGTTCTTCATCCGATCGAATCTGTTCTTCATCCGATCGAATCTGTGCTTCATTCGATCGAACATGTTCCCGACCAAAAAAAAAAAAAAAATAAAATAACTGGTTCGATCGAGTCTGGAACGCCCGCTTACACGAAAATTTGCCCAAGCCATTTTTATCAGTCGGGAAGTCTTCTGAAAAAGTTTGGCAAAAATAAAATTTTTTCGACAAAATTTCCGGGAAATTTTCGGTTAATTTTCGGGTCAGTGATGAAGATTTTTCTGGACATCCTATACAAGTTGATTACTATCCAGAAAAAGTTTGGTGACAGTGAAATTTTCACTGATATTTGCCGGCAAAGTCAGAGCGTTTAAATGTTTAATGGTTAAAGCGGCAAATTGGGGCAATGAACAAAGCACAATCACCTGAAGGAATTATCGTTTACAAGTTTAATGGATAACCCCTTGTTCATTGAGCTTCTACAGTGGTGATTGTTATAAGAACACAGAAGAACAGAGAAAAGTGATTACTGATGAGTTATTGTGGGGTAGTCAGGAGCATCTGACTATTTATGGGCCAACCAAGTTTAATTTATTTTCCGCATTCTGAAGATGTCATCAGTGGAGATTAAGGAGGATCAAGCAAAAGAGTCAAATGTTCCTCAATCATCTCCAAGTTCAACAATTCCTGCAGAAGCTGCTACTGTTGAAGAAGTCAACGAAGTACTGTCAAAAGCAACTTCTGCATCCTGTTGAAGAATGGTGATTCGCAATCACGAAGTTAATGACGTGTCTTTGTCTCCGATGATGAATCTGCATACAAACTAATCTGTTTAAGGGGAGTAGCTGTGGATCGGAAGCCTCATCAAAGATTGCCCAATACATTATTAAGTCAGCGGAAGACGATATGAGCTTACACGTCTATATATTGGGATACACGCCAACGTCTGAGGGGGAATTTCTATAGTTGGTTGTTTTTAAACAGATTGTTTTGTCTGAAGATGTCAGCAATGGAGAACACTTTGCATCATTAACCGAGAGTTCAGTCTAAGGGGGAATCTTGCTGCAATGATGGTATTCTTCAACGTGATTATCAAGATATATCAGAAGATTTGACTGAAGATTGCAAGAGGTGTCTACAGCAATTCGCAAGCAACGTCCAAGGGGGAATATGTTGGTGCATGTTTTGTGGCCGTCGCTTGGCGAATAGTTTAGAATGTTTATGTTGTATGCTGTACACCTAGGTAGTGGTTCACGCTGAAAGTGATCCATTTGAAAGAGCATTTTCAAATGGATACTCATTCGATCGAATGATTTTCTGATTCGATCGAATGAGTCTGCCATTCGATCGAATAGGACTCATTCGATCGAATGAGTCCTGACCGAATGGCAGCGGGTATAAATACCAGCTTTCAGGCGTGAACAGGTAAGAGTTTGAGGTTTTTGCGTGCCCGGAGCCCAGGTGCTGTCCGGATGAGGGGGGAGGCCATGCTCGACCTCCCCCTGCCATAGATCGTGATTTCAGTGTTTAAACAAGCATGTAATCTTTCGTTTTTATCAATGAAATCGTTTGTTTCGTGTTTGTTTCTGTCCGTCTATGGTTATCAAACCTTCCGTCTCGAACGCGCTCGGATCGTCTCGGTCCCGGCTGATCCAACATATTATAACCAGAAAATACAGCTCAAAACTGATTAAAATATCTTTGGTCGTGATGGTGGTGATTTTTGTGTTTATGTTGTTGTATCTAACACTAACTTTGAACATGTATTTATACTAGTCACCCAACTTGGTCACCAAGCATAATTATGTATCCACCACTTTACTTGGCCAACAAGTTAAACTTGGCCACCAAGGAAATGAAATAATGTTTCGTAATACCCCGTAGACTTTAACTGGCTAGTTAAAACCTCTTTGGCCCCAATTCACCGACTTGTGACCCGGAATAGAAATTAATCCAACATTCACCCCCTAATTTCTAATTCAAATTAGAAAGGTCTTCAACTCCAAGTAACTCGCACATCACCGTGAAATTGATTCTTGTGAGTGCTTTAGTGAGGATATCAGCCAGTTGCTCTTTCCCGCTAATGTGCTCAACATAAACCTCATCATCGTTGTAGCAATCTTGTATAAAATGAATGCGAGACTTTATATGCTTTGTTCGATTATGAATAACAGGATTTTTCACAAGGGCTGTAGTGAACGTGTTATCAACTTTTGACACAACTTTCGGTAATGCTTCTCGAGTCACCTCACTCAACAATTCTAGGAGCCATACGGCCTGAAAAGTGGGTGCCGAAGCCGCCATGTACTCGGCTTCACACAATGAGAGTGCAATTGTTACTTGCTTTTGTGAGTACCATGTAACTAGAGATTTCTCGTAATAAAACATGTGCACGGTGGTGCTTCTACCATCATCCTCATCTATGTCGTGACTACTATCACTAAAACTAACAAGACGTATGGACTCATTATTCCCCTACTAGATCCCGTAACTTGTCGTTTTATTCAAATATCACAATAGGTGTCATATTTCTATACCATGATATGCTCGTGGGTTTACGTATATCGACTAACAATAACTACGGAGTACGCCATATTCGGACGAGTGTGTAATAAATACTGTAAGCAACCCACAACATTTCGATACTCGGTTGCATCGAGTTCGACTTCATTATCGGCTTTCGAGTATTTCACGCCATGAACCATCGGTACTTGAAAATGGATTACATTTTTGAATATTGGTCTCTTTCAGAATTCTTTTGGAGTATCCTTATTGTGTAATTACTATCATGTCCTCTCATTGGAATACTTCGATTCCGAGATAGTAGGTTAACTTCCCAAGACCCGACATCTCAAACTTGGTCGCTATACCTTTCTGGAAATTGGAAATTATACTCATTCTTGTACCTGGCACAAAACAAATCATCCGTATACACGGCTACGATCAAAAAATGTTTCCCATTCGTTTTTCGGTTAACTGATTGTTCCTTGTAACATTTTTGAAACTTCATGTCTCGTAGGATGTTATCGAACTTTGTATTCCAAGCTCTAGGAACTTGCCTTAACCCATACAAGGCCTTTGACAACTTGTAAACTTTTGCCTCATTGCCCTTTTTATTGTATCCTTCGGGTTGTGAAATAAAGACGACCTCTTTCAATTCATCATGTAGGAAAGCCATTTTTACATCAAGATGGTGGAATTCCCACCCGTTAGATGCGACTAATGTGATTATTAGCCGAAGTCTCGATTCGCGCTAAAGTCGATCACGATTGTTACACTTAACCATTTGCAAGTAACCGAGCTTTGTTCTTTTTTTTCGTTCCATCCGCATTTTGTTTGATTTTGAACACCCACTTCAACCCGATACACATTTTGCACCCTTTGGAAGTTCGACTAACTTCCATGTTTCATTCTTGTTTATCGAATCGGACTCGGTATTCATAGCATGAACCCATTCTTGGTTTGACTTAACCTTAAGACACCTACTTGGTTCACCACTTGCTGTAAAAAGCAATTGCTTATAGTTAGAGTCAACATGTAACATATAATCCTCTTGTAATATTCTTGGTTAAACCGAGACTCGGGTTGAACGAATTTGACCAATTTGGGCCTTATATTCACTCAAGTGGACCTGTGACCCATTACTCGTAGACTAAACTTGAGAGCGAGTTGAGGAATTAAGCCCGATATACTTGGTTTGGCTGAGTCGTTGGATTCTGGTTGAATCGATTATGCAGATTCAGAGCTTGGCTACCCGAGTTCCTTCTAAATGTTTCTTCAATAGTGGCTTCAATTTGACCAGTTCCATTGTCACCCCCCCCAAAAAAAAAAAAAAAAAACAGAAAACATACCCAGCTTGTAGTCATTCTTCTCAACCCTCTTTACCCAATTCCACCCTTTATTTTCGTCAAATACAACCTCCCGACTAGCAACTATTTTTCGTGTGTTCGGATCGAAGAGAAGGTATGCTTTTGAACCTGTATCTGACCCTTGATAAACGAGTTGTCTTGACCTGTCATCAAGTTTCTTTAGATGTACACTATAAAATTTTGCATATATTATGCACCCAAATACTCAAATACTCGAACGAGTTCAATAATCAGTTTCTTTTTCTTGAACCGTTCATATGGAGTTTGATCAACCAAGGCTCGGGTTGGGTGGCGTAAATTCATGGGCACGAATTGATTGTTCACAACTCACAAGGTATTATCATGCAATTGTAAAATGATAATATCTAATTAATTATTTTAAATAAAACAATTTACATTTAAGTACATCAAGTATATAGAAATTACAAAATAAATCTAATAATCTTGAATAAGTTATAAGTCCTAAAAGGCATCTCTACATGATCTTCATCTTGTTAAACAATCCAACCTGATTAACTGCAAATGCATATAAATTATATTTTTCGTCAACACTAGGTTGAGTGAGAAAATCATCAGTTTTGTTTACAATATAATAATATATAAATAAAGGGCAAAACTGTTATATGTGAATATAAACAATCAAATCATATCATGGATATATTACAAACAATAATGATGTGTGGGCTAAACTGTTGTCATGCGAATCGAGCGTTGGTTACCATGAGTGAGTAATTGAGTTGTCGGTGAAACCATTGTCATGCGATCAGACGCTCGCCACTACAACATGATGTGATAATAATGATAAATTATTGACCTCTCTGAATGCGATAAATAAACACATTAACAAATAACAAGTAGTCATTCAATTGATACACAACACAAATATTACAGTTTGCATTTCCAAATATAATAAAATATGTAAATTAATAATTGGTACGCATAAGTTCCCAAAACATTTGAAAAGACGTAAAATAGGGGAGTGATTACTCACCTGATTAGAAGAACAATACACAAGTGAGGATGTGAGAATGTGAACAGTTAAACCCATTCGGGATTCATCAACAAGGATTCCTAGTTAAATAATGTAATATTATGAGTTATTAATAAATGGGATAACACGTATAATGGATTTAAGATCTTGACGTAGATGTCGTGCTCTAATCAAAAACAAGTATTTATAAGACTTAAATACCTATAACTAGAATGGGTAAGTAAGGTCGTCTCCACAGGGAATCAGTGGAAAGTGCAAGTAAAGTTCATAACTATAATTAATTAACTACGGTGGACAAACGATGTCAAGTGGTTTATAAAGATAATTATAATAACACACGATTACTTTAAACGAACTGTAAACAATTATGAGAAAACAATTCACTTCAGGTTCAGGTAATGTGATGACCGACTAATCACAGATTCATAAGATTAATTGCGCAGTAATTACAAAACCTAACAGTTGGGTTGTGAGGACAAACGATACCCTAACCGAATTGTTGACACAACTGAACTACGGTTTACCCAATTACCAGTTTAAAATATGAAATTCAGTTATAAGAAATGACTAACGATTATTGGTTCAATGACATAAGAGCTAACCCTACATGTGACGAACACAACCAGAAAAGTGATGCAAAGTTTGACAATCAAAATCATAAACTGTTTAAACATTCAATTCATAATGTAAAACAAGATTAAAAACAATCAATCAAATTCATACTCATTCAAAACATAGAATCTGATCAAAGTTAGTTTACACAAAACCCTAGCCTAAAGTGAATACAGTGGTTTTAGCCCGACATCGGCATCACGAAGGATTGGCTTATCTGATGAGAGGACGAAAGCATGCGATGAATGGACTAACCGGAGGCTTCAGGATGGTGGAAAATCGTCCTAGGGCTTGTATTTGGTTGAAGGAATGAATGATAGCTCGAATGGGGGCTGAAAAACTGATTATATCAAAGTTAGGGTTATTTTTCTCGTTAGGAGGATGTTAGCGCGTCACTAACAAGTAAGGCCCCGTTACCGGTAGCCCTACTTTCGTGTTAGATTTACTCATAAACGCAGTTCTAAATATCAGAGTTAATTAAAACATTCGCGGAATATAAAAGCTTTCATAAAACATTTCATAACAAAACACGTCTTGTCTTAAAACATCATTTTGTCTTTCAAAATGAACGAAACATTAAACTTAAACGTCTTGAGTCTTCCGATGCCAGCCTCTTATTCAGTGCCACGTGTTTCCTCAAGCGAGCTGCCTCATCCTACTCACCTGCGTGCATACTAAAAGTCAGCTACGCTGAGTGAGTTCTAGTTAATCATACATTATACAAAACACATAAACTTATTTTCTTTCATTCATACTTTCATACTTTCTTTTGTATTAACTTACTTTCATATCTTACGTTATAAAGAGCATTACGCCCTACATTCCTCGAGTATTATTAGGGCTCGGTACCCTCCTTCCTCGAGTATTATTAGGGCTCGGTACCCTCCTTCCTCGAGTATTATTAGGGCTCGGTACCCTCTTTCCTCGAGTATTATTAGGGCTCGGTACCCTCTTTCCTCGAATATTAGTAGGGTTCGGTTCCCTAGTTCTCGAATATTAGTAGGGTTCGATTCCCTCTTCGTTACCATACAACCATACATCATACCTCGAGTATTATTAGGGCTTGGTACCCTCTTTCCTCTAATATTAGTAGGGTTCGGTTCCCTAGTTCTCGAATATTAGTAGGGTTCGATTCCCTCTTCGTTACCATACAACCATACATCATACCTCGAGTATTATTAGGGCTTGGTACCCTCTTTCCTCGAATATTAGTAGGGTTCGGTTCCCTAGTTCTCGAATATTAGTAGGGTTCGATTCCCTCTTCGTTACCATACAACCATCCTTTCCTTCTTTTATTAACTTTATCACATTCATACACATAAGCATACATATCATAATTACCTTATACTTAGCGTTACAACCTGACAGTACGTGCAATATCCGAAGATCGTTCACGTACCGTCAAGCCATCATTCATACATATCACATTATTCACATAAGGCATACACTTATCTCTTAGGGTAAGCGTATTAACAAACATATCGAGTTTGATCACAGCCCCGAAAACATAACACATAAATGGGGCTAGAAACTCACCTGAATCCGGTTACGCTCTCCGTTAATAGTTATTCCCTTCTTGAGCTGTGTACGGCTAACTGTATAATATTTACACGTATCAATTAACTACTACTACTCATGTTGTATTTCTATCTTTATATGACCCATAACGAACGGGGGTCCGGGGGCAGCGCCCCTGGCAGCGGGGTCTAGGGGCGGCAGCCCCTAGCAGGGTCCAAAGGGCAGAGCCCCTGGCTGGGGTCGAGCTGACTTAACACATTTTTCATTAGGTTTTTAATTTATTTTCTAATCGAACTTGACTTTAGGCGAAGTTAAACCTTAGGCGAACTTAGCTTTAGGCGAAGTTAAACCTTAGGCGAACTTAGCTTTAGGCGAAGTTAAACCTTAAGCGAACTTAGCTTTAGGCGAAGTTATCAGTTAGGCGAACTTGGCCGTAGGCGAAGTTATCAATCAGGCGAACTTGGCCTTAGGCGAAGTTATCAATTAGGCGAACTTGGCCGTAGGCAAAGTTATCAATTAGGCGAACTTGGCCGTAGGCGAAGTTAAGATTTGAAGGCGAAGTTAAGCTTTGAAGGAGAAGTTGTCGGTTTGCAGGCGAAGTTGCCCAGTTCGCTACGGGTTTGGTTTTTATCAAGCATTTTGGCGATTTTAATACCCTTGTTATGGTTCGACATCACCCACTACGTTCCCTAACCGTTTTCGGTCATATATATATCCCGTATATACTATAAAGCTTGGACCTTTAAGTAAAAACGTTCAATACTACGTAAACTTTAAAGGTCAAGAACATACCTTTTGTGCTCGTTTGGAACTCGTTTAACTTGTTTAATCACAACTAATTGTTTACTCTCTCTCGGATCTTGCTCGTTTCTCTCCCTCGGCCGCCGGCCGTATATGGCGGTGTGTGGTGTGTGTGTGTTTTGGAGTGTGTTAGAGAATAAGATGGAAATGAATGATGGTTTAGGGTTTAAGGTTAGTTTAGGGGATATTTGTATCCCTTAAAGCCCATGGACCTAAGGCCCATTCTTATTTAACCCATCTTAATTAATCTAAGTCCATGATCCGTTCTTTACTCGACATTAATTAATAACGCGAAATCACTAAACGTAACTTTCTTTATTCAACATTATAAATTTTAGGATGTTACATAACATCCCAGGGGTGTGATTTTCGCGCCGCACTAAAGACTCAAAATTCTGATGATCTTAGAGATACGTTGACATCACCATCAGGACACTTAAGCACCGCACTAAAGGCGTCTGACAGAATTTTCTTTATTTTCTTCATTTATTTTGCATAGGAAAGCGTTTCAATCGTCATGAGTCTTCTACATCTTCGTTTCAAGCCCGTAATTTATCCCGATAAGCGTCCTTAACGTCAAGTATCCTGAAACATATAAACACGCTTGAAGTACCAAAGTTCACATAATATTTAAACTAAAATTAAACAAATAATATAATAATATACACGACTTTTGCCCGACTATCAGATCTCAATGTGAATTGAATTACGTTTTGTGATTAGAATGTTTATTGATTTATCGATGGATTACTACTGTTATTATTAAAACCAATATTATTGTAATAAGTTGTTTGAAGGAACGATTACTTTTACTACAAAATATAATCAATTTATACTTGATAAAATAAATAATTAAATAATTTAAATAAATAATTAACTATAAAAGTTCTAAATGAAATGATTTGATTAAATATAAATTGAGATATAATATTTGAGTAATTATGATATAAATATATAAATACTTTGTATTAAATAATTATAACACAAACATTTTTTTAAATAAATATTTATAATAGTAATATCTAAATAAATATGCATCTTGAATCGTTAACGAAGTTAAATTATAAAAATATATCTAACACACACACACACACACACACACATATATATATATATATATATATATATATATCACACACACATATATATATGTGTGTGTGTGTGTATAACAAAAACCTATAACGGGATTAATTACCAAGCAATGTAAACTTAATGTTGTCGATTTAATAAAATAGGGTTTATTTTATATTTAATATTACTTATATTGGTTTTAAATAACTAAAACATAAAAATTAAATTATCCAAAAAAATACGGCTGCACACCCCCAGCTCATACACCAGATTTACAAAACATGCACCAGCCAACTGAAATAAATGAAAATGATTTATTATAACAAAAAAATCAGTTCAACCCTAATATAAACTGAAACCCTAGAATATGCAATTGCTTTATCCACTTTATGTTCGTTTAATTAATCATAGGGTTATCGTTATATGGACCAAAATGAACATGATACGTAGTTTGATTACCTTGAAAGACGACGAATTGATGATGAACGATGAGTTGAACTGACGACATCAAATTGATTAATATGGTTCAATACAGACTAATATAACGCAATTAGTTTTAGGTTTATTGATCTCCATGGCTAGAAGGAGATGTATACCTGTTTAATTGAATTAATAATGATTCTAAATGGGATAATAATAAGATGATATACGATGGTCTGGTTAAATTGTTAACTCGTAACATATTTCTCTAACTACGACGACAGTGCAATACCAATTTAGCCTATAAACGATTTAGAAGAATCAATTCCAATCGTATTACGAGAATTAAGGTGCAAGTAAACATATGGGTCATGGGTTGGACCAGGATATGGATTTCAGGTTAATGTG